>NC_025999.2:10146949-10304950 GCF_000442705.2 Elaeis guineensis | reverse complement strand
CTTCTCTACTAGAAGAGCAGTCATCAAGGACTCATACGAAAGGAGAAGCGATGCTAGCAAAATCAGCACCCTAGTCTTCTCCTCAACATTCTCACCAACGCTGAGGAGGTTGGTGAGGATTTTTGAAAGTGGCTGAGATACTCCTACATGCTCTGTCCCTCAGTCATCCGTAGCTGGTAGAACTGCCTCCAGAGGAAAAGAGTGTTGGTGAAAGATTTCGTCATGTATAACTCCTCGAGCTTCGACTACAGCATTGTCGGAGAAGTCTCGCTAAGCACATGGATCACCATCTCATCCGCTATGTACATGCGGATGGTACTCACTATCTGCATCTGTAGCTATCTCCAATCCTGCACCTCCATGATGGTTGGTTTCTCCTCGCATAAGAGAGCATTAATCAACCCTTGTTGGATGAGCACGTCTTTCATCCTTGCCTGCCATAAGGAGAAATTACTCTTTCCATCAAATTTGTTGATCTTCATCTTGATTGATCTTATCTTCTTCATCTTCAATCTTGCTCACTACTGCTGTAATCTGCATCCTGGTACCATCTCATTCTGAAACCACTTGTTAGTGGATGTCTGGCCAGGACATTACTTTTCAGGATCTTTTCGATACAGTGTGTTGCAGTAGAAAATAAGAAGAAATAAAATAGAAACAATCAGATACATGGATCAGTCAAAAAGGTTTGCCTCCATAGGGCATGCAAACTTCACTATGAGAAAAAAAATATTACAAGAGGAGATCTCTCCCTCAACTTTCGTATATCCAATCTCTCCTTCACAGAAAGTTCTCCCTCACAAAAGCTCTCTCTCTAGGAGACCCTTCTGAACTCCTGAAGCGATTACTGTCTGCTGTCTAGGAGCCCTGCTCCTGCTCCTCGCAGTGCATGGTGTCTGCTCTCTCTCTGTTTGGGTTCTCTGCCTTCCAAAGCCGCACTGCACGCTTTTCTGTTCATGGATTAGAGCCTTATAAAGGCTTAAAATCATGATAAACTAGGATTAGGACTCCTACAGCAACCAAAAATCCCTCCTGAACCATCGGATCGAGACCTGCAACATCATAAGCCACCTGATTGCACCCCAATCCACAAGATAAGCTGTAGACCATGAGAAACCTTGAGGAAACAGCATTCGATCTATGGTGGACCGTGAGAAACCGAGGGGACACGCCCCCTCGGTCCACAAGGCCGTCTGTGCACTACTCGGTCCATGGTGGATCGGCTATCTGGGCTCCTGCATAGGTGCGCGTGGGCCTGGGCAGCACCTCGCACACTGGCGCCTGAGCCTGAGCCTGGGCCACGCCCCATGTGCATGCGCCCGGGCTTGGGCCGCGCTCTGCATAATGGGCCGTGCCTTGCCACACCCAGGCTACGTGTTGCCGTGCCTGGGCCGCGTAGCTGCCATGCGCGACCGCGCCACCGCCACTCCACCGGCCCGCCACCGGTTGCCGACGGTCCTCTACTGCTTCGAGTTTCGTGTCCATTTCAATCGAGCATATCTCAACCATCCAGACTCCATTTGAGGTGATCTTGGGCTCGTTGGATTTTGTTTTACATCCGAGACCTCATTGTGGGCTCAATATGGACCGAATCTTGAGATGTCAAATCCTAACATGATAGAGAATAAAATACTTTAAGATTTATGTTGGTAGATGAATGATAAAAAATAACCTTTTTCGAAGTTATCTTTTTTTCTCATTGTATTAATGGTATTAGAATATAGATAAAGGGCTAGGCCACTTTGCAGAAATTAAAAGTTTTAGAGTGTAATTGATATATTTTAACCTTTTTGAGTCTAAATATAAATGGCCCAAACCTAAGGCAGGATCTCATTTATTTTAACTTTTCTTCTCTAATTTCTCTTTTAAATCTCTTAGAATGGGTAGTGATGATGCCTCTAGTCTCAAGTCTTAAAAATTTCATGACTTGAGATTTGCTAAATGGCAAGAATATCTAAAAGCTTGGCTCATAATTTTGGACCTTATACCTACTATAGAAAAAAATCTTCCTTGTCCTTCAAAATGATGTTTTCTAAATCCTCAGATTCTAAATTTGCAGTAGACAAATCTTCAAAAGAAATTAAGTTTTATTATAGGTTTAGGATTCTTAGTTATCTTTTAGATGAATTTTATGAAATCTGCAGAAAATATAAGACTGCTAAAAATCTTTGGTATGCCTTAGAAGTTGCTAACATTAGAGATAATGAAAGTACTCAAAGGTTTACTATTACAGACTTCAATAATTATAAGATGATAGGCAATGCCCTTATTAATAAGAAAATTCACCAATTTCAAGACTATAGCCATGAGATCAATAAGGATGGTTCTATGTTAGATGAAAATTATCAAATATCTTGTATAATTGATAAGTTACCATCTTTGTCTCTTTGTTTGCTCAAGAACTTATAAGAACCTAAGAAACCCTTAGTTTTAGATTAGTCATCCAATCCATTAGAATAGAAGACCAATACCAACTTAGGAAGGTTGAAGAGAGTCAACTACAAACAAGGTAAATTTTACTAAGGATGATTCTCAAGATAAGAATCATAACTTTAAGGGCTATCAATCTAGATAATTTCAAAACCGTAATTATAAACCTAAAGGAAGGAACTTTAAGCCCAAGGGTAAAGATCCTAAAAGTAAACCTAAATCTAATCAACCAAAAGGGAATAAGAAGAATAATGATGGAAGATTCTGTTATGTTTGTGCTCAGGACAACCATCTAGCTATCGATTGCTATTATAGGAAGCAAGAAAAGATCATCACTTTCAAGAAAGGTCAACTGAACTTGCCCAAGTCTCCGGTCAATATAATAGAGGCAAGACCTTCAAACACTATCTTTAGGTCGGTAACCTTTGTGCCTACTATAAATCTTATCTTTTTAAACTTAGATTAGTGGTTAGTTTCTTATACCAATATTTATAATCTGTGCCAATAGAGCTTGATTTTGTTCCTATCAAGACTCAAGTGGAGAAAGTGTAACAATAGAAGATGGGATATTTATCATCATGCTAGGGATTGAAACCATCATGCTAAGGTTAAAATATGGAAAGATACCCTACACGGTATCCAATATGTTCTCGAGATTCATAGGAATCTAATAATTAGATCTTTGTTGATATAATTAGGTTATAAAGTTGTTCTAAATTCTAATAAAGTTGTAATCTCCAAAGGAGACATATTTATTGGAAAAGGTTTTATATTTGAGGATCATTTCAAGATCAATATACTGCCTCTTTCAATTAATAAAAAATCTTCCTTTTTCTCTACTCAATCTTATATGATAAATACTGAATCTTATGATATGTGGCATGGTAGGCTAGGTCATATAGATCATAGGTTAATCATGAAGATATCTAATTTAAGTTTAATCCTTAAATTAAAAATTGATCATAGTATTAGATATGAAATCTGTACACAATTCAAGCAACCTAGGAAACCTTTGAATCTATCTCAATTAGGAATATTTTAAAGTTAAAACTTATTCATAGTGATATATGTGACTCAAATAGGGAACCAATAAGAGGAGGAAGTCAATATTTTCTTACTTTCATAGATGACTTCTCTAAATACTGTTACATCTAACTCTTGAAGATCAAAGATGAAGTTCTTAATAGATTAAAGGTTTATAAAGTTGAGGCTAAAAATTGATAAGAAAAAAAGATTAAAATAATAAAGTCTGATAGAATAGTTGAGTATACTTCAAATAAATTTGCTTTATTTTATGAGAAGCGTGGAACAATTCTTAAAGTCATAGCACCATACTCACCTCAATCTAATGGTGTGGCTGAACAAAAGAATCAAACTCTATTAAATATGGTCAATGCTATGATTATAAGTTATGGTATAACTCAGAACTTGTAAGGGGAGGCTCTTTTATTAGCCTATTATATTCTAAATAGAATTTCATCTAAGGATGATGAGAAAACTCTATATGAACTTTGGAAGAGACACATACTTAGGCTAAGTTTCTTCCAAGTATAGAGGATGTGTAGCAAAGATCAGAATCCTTGAACCTAAAAGAAAAAAAAAATTGGACCTAAAACTATAGATGTTGTCTTTGTAGGATATTCCTTTGATAATAACACTTATAGATTTTTAGTAGTTAATTCTGAAATCATTAGAATCTCAAATGATACTATCATTAAATTTAGAGATACAATTTTCTTTGAAAATATCTTTTCTTTCAAAACTTGAATTTCTAGTCTGACATTTGACTATTCATCAATACCTGACTCTTTATCAAATCATCCTTCTATTTTTCAATCTAATCATAACTTTATATAATCTAACCTAATCTTCCACTTGAACTTAGGAGCAAGAGGGCTAGAACTATAAAGAGTTTCGATGAAGAATTCATCTTTTTTATGATTGAAAGAACATCGGTAACTTATCAAGATGCTATGAGCTCTTCTGAAGCTCTTTTCTGGAAGGAGGCTATAAGTTGTGAGATAGAATCAATCATTGGAAATAACACTTGAATGAAAAATTCTTTGTGCACCATAGGTCAATGTAGAAAATGTGATGTGGAGCACATCGCTTTATGTGTTTGGTCGATGTAGCCATCACTTTTCAACGAGCATTTAATGCCTGTAGTTTTACTTTTTTATTTAAAAATTTTGAATGATGAAAATATCTCTGTTCTTTGAAAAAAATTATGATATCCTATAGTATGTAACGACATCCTGTGCCCCTGCTCTTTAAAAAAATTTATGACATCTTGTAACATATTATAATATTCTATATTAAATTATGACTTCCTGCATAATACTATAATATGACTCAAAAAATTATGATATCCTATGGCATATTATAACATATTGCATCAAATTATGAGTTTCTGAATGCAAGATGTCATAATATGGCCTAGAATGTCATAATATAGAAAGAATATGTTTATCAAACTATTTTTCAATGCATATTTAATGTCTGTAGTTTTATTTTTTTATTTGAAAATTTTGAATGACAAAAATACTCCTACATTTTAGAAAAGAATTATGACATCCTACGGTATATTATGACATCTTACATCAAAATTATGACTTTCTGCATATATGATGTCATAATTTTTTTCAAAAAGCAGAGGTATTTTTATAATTCAATATTTTTAAATGAAAAAGTATAACTACAGATATTAAATATGCATTAGAAAGTGATGGTTATATGGATCAATCACATAAAAAGTAGTGTGCTCCACGTCGGATTTTCTACACCGCCCATGGTGCATAAAGAATTTCTCATACCTAGATTCTTACTAATTTACCTCCTAAAAGCAAACCTCTTGAATGTAAGTGGATTTTTAAGAAAAAACTTAGGATGGATAGATCTATGGAAAAATAAAAGACATGGCTTGTTGCTTAAAATTTTAAGTAAAAAGCTGGTTTTTATTTTTTTGACACATATTCACCTGAATGCTCATATATCCACTATTCGAGTTCTTCTTACTTTAGCTTCTATTCATAAACTTTTTGTTCATCAAATAGATCTCAAAACTATCTTCCTTCATGGTGATCTAGAAGAAGAAATCTATATGAGATAACTTGAAAATTTTTCTATGCTTGGACAAGAAAATAAAATATGCAAGCTAGTTAAGTCCTTGTATGGGCTAAAATAAGCACCAGAGTAATGGCACGAAAAATTTGATAGTGTTACTCTTTCTAATAATTTTTAGATTAATAATTTTGATAATTATTTATATTATAAGAGATTTCATGATCGATATGTTCTTCTTTATCTATATGTAGATGATATATGATAGGATCGCAATGTTGTCGTTAGGACACGATGATTATCAATCTAATTCTAACTTTAATAAAAATTAAAAAATATAGAAAGTAGTGAGTCAGGTCGAATCCATAGAGAATGTAAGATTTTGATTTAAAATATTTTATTTTATAAAAAAAATAAAGTTTTGAAGAAAGTAATTTAAGTCAGAAAATAAAAATTAAAAGTATAAAAAATAAATCCGATACTAAGATCTACTATTTAGATTCTAGCTTCTACTTACAATAAAAATAAATAATAAAAATTTAAAAGAATATAAAATAAATTGGTACTAAGATCTACTAACTAGATCCTAATATCTACTTGCAATAAAAAAAAATAACAAAAATTTAAAGTATAAGAAAATAAATTTTGTATTAATTATAATTAAAATTTAATTATAAAAAATTAAAAAAATAATAAAATAAAATAAAAATAAAACTGTAACAAAGATCTACAATTGATCAGCACAGTTTCATCAGAAAGATGATTGATGACCTCTTCTTCTTCTTTCGTACTCCGTAGAGCGAACTAGCTTTTCTTCTTCTTTTCCTTGGATCCCTAAATCTTTCTAATTTTTTTTTTATTTTTTTTATTTTTTTTTCCTCTCTACTATTATTTCCAGACCTTCTATTTATAGGTGAATTTTTTATCTTTTTCTAATAGCAAAAAGAGTCTTAAAACCCTTAAAAATCGTATAATACTCGTATGATTAATTTCTGGCCGTCGGATCTTCGTTGGACCACCCAGATCAGCCCAAAATTCAGCATTACAGTCCTTCTCTCAGTCGGGATCCACCACAGCCGTTCGATCGTGCCTTGGATGGAATCTGGGCCGTTGATCAGCACCTTGGATTTCCTATTCACAGTCGGGAATAACCACAGCCATCGGATCGGCCTTCAAATCGATTTTTAGTCGTTGGATTGCGCACTGGATTTCCTTCTTCGCTTAGTTTTTAATCGACAACGAATGTGGACTGTTGGATCTTCCTCAGAATTATTTTCAGCCATCAAATCATGAAAATTTGTTTCGCCCACCTGTGAGCCGCGCCAAACACTGCGTACTATTTCGATGGACCGTGCCCTTGAATTCATGGACTGAGTGGTCGGTCCACCATGCATTGAAGGCTATAAAAATTATTTTTAAGATATTTTGACTTGATTTTTGCTCTAATTTTTGCCTGAAAAATAAATATATATATATATATATTAAATTTCTCATTAATTCTTTAATATTTTGATGCTTAAATTTCTCAATTAATTTGACATAAATATGCTCTAATTTTATATTTTTTAAAATATTTATTTTTGTAAAAAAATCTAATTTATTTATAAAATTAAATTTTTTAGAAGAGTTAGCATCATAAATTATCAAAAATATCTAAAATAAATATAAAAATATATCACTTATCACATCCCCCAACTTGAACTTTACTCATCCTCGAGTAAAGAAAAAATTTAGAATTAAATATCGTTTAACTTAAAGTTTCAAATTTTAGCAAATAATTTTAAAAAAGACCATTGATGTTTCGTAGAGCATGAGTGAGGTATATCATTGGAGTATTAATGCTAATTAATATGAGAGTTAAACTAAGAATACTAAATCTTTTTTGAACTTTTTCTAAGTTATTTCTATCTTTATCTCCAAATCATTAACCTTCATATGGACAAATATATTGTTACTTCCATCCTTTATTTATTGATTTTTCTTTTAACATTGTACCGCTATTGAGTATCTTAATCCCTTAAGCTTTCTATTTGATCCATATAGTGAGTTTTCAGCCAATGACTCCCAAACTAGATGGCTTTTAGGGCACTAGGTATAGAATATCCCTCGGACCTATTTGCTCGAATCAAACAGGCTACGAGTTAAAACTAGCTTTACAATAAAGCTTCTTTATCCTTCATACCTTTTAATGCAAAACTCAATGCTTGCTTAGACAAAGAGGCCCGGTTACTCAGTATGAAGTATTTGAATTTTTTTTTTTAAATATGAAGAAATGTATAGTTATCCTCCATAAGTCCATAAGAAGTCAACTCTTCTTTGATGCTGATAGAAAAATTTAGAAATATTCAAAAAAAACTATTTAAGTTCTAAATTTTACTCTTTATTGAGTTTTCTTAATACTTGATCCCTCGATATCTCACAAACTCTTTGGTTTGTAAATCAATTTTCTTTTAAAAATGCTTGGTTTAACTCAAGTCTAAGTGTAATCAGGTGCTAACTTACTTAAGAACTTTAAAAAAAAAATTATTATTCTCTCTCCTAACTTAATCGACATGATCCTCAATGGAGTAAGAAAAAATAAAGGGTGCATACAAAGAGAAAGAAAAGGAGAGATATCATCTGATCCAGACGTCTTTTCAAAATTTATTTCTTTTTCAACTTAGCCAACATTGTCTTCAAATCCCTACAAAAGACACGAAGAAAGACTCGATTAACCTAAACAAAATGCAAAAGAAAGCAAAGACAAAAGCTAAAACTGAAATTGGGTTGCCTCCCAAAATGCCCTAAGTTTACCATCTTCAGCCAGACCATGTCAATTCTCTCACCTACCCCATATCAAATACTGGATTGATAAATTCCAATAGTTTTGGATTGCTAATCTTAGGAAGATGGCCTATGATAAATTTTAGTATTTTGTTACGAATCGTCAGAAAGAAGTTCACATCCTTATTCTTAAGAAGATAATTTACAAACCCATTCACAGACCCTTATTTGTTGATAATTTCTCTTATTTGTTCTTCTAAAATACTCATGAATTGAGTTTTTAGGTTAGGAGTTGAGTTCAAAGTAATGGGTGCTGGAAGGGTGTCACTTGATTCTAAACATGTGTACTCAGGTGTGATCAAAGATAACTTCAGTTCTAGAGAAGCTGATTCTAAAAAAGAAGAACCGATTTCTAGGGCTAAAGAAAATGAGACTCTAAGTTTATATATCTCAGGTAACTCATCCACTCTCTTCTTTTCTTTATCTTTCTCACTTAGATCAGTACTAGTTTCGGGCTCAGGTTCTTCTATTGGGTTAATCTCAGTACTAACTTCTTTTTTTAAATTTATATTTTGGCTAGCATTAGTACTAACCTCACTCACCTGATCTTGATAAGGGTCCTTAAGAATCCTATCATTTTTAAGCTTAGAAATTACTTTGTCATTTTCAAATTGAAGATTCTTAGGTGGGACATTAGATTGATAACTAGATCCAGGTGGTTGGTAGATGTGTGGGTTGTTCTTGAAATTCGATATCGATTAGCTCGATAATTGACCTAGTTCTCTCCTTATGGTAGACTCAGCTAATTGACCTATTTGTACTTCTAGCCTGACGAGAGATTGCTATTGGATCATAATCATTTGTTGAAGTTGGCTAAACCTATCATCGGCTAGAGAGGTCTGTTGAGGAGGTAGGTATGAGGGCTGATTGTAATAGAATGACTGGGTAGGCTGACTAGGCTGACATCTATTATAGGCATAGTTTTGATATTGGGGCCTATTTTGAAAATTTTGCACAGGAGAAATTTGGGTCTAAGCTTGAGTCTATTGGGATCTCTAAGAAAAATAGGGATGATTCCTCCAACTTGTATTATATGTGTTTGAAAATGGGTCATTGACAAGCTTGGAGTAACCTTGGGCAGCTTGCACTTGTTCTTGGATTAAAGGTAGAAACTGTGCAGTCCTGGGATATTCACTCATATAATGGGCTGGGCTAGTATAGATAGAATAGATTTCCTGATAATTGAAAGGTGATGTGTATTGCGTAGGAGATTGTTGACTTAGGGCTAGTTATTTATCTATAAGAAGGTCAACTTCATCTAATTTTTGGGCTATCCGGTTCAAATCGATCTTAGGACTAAAATTTGAATGTTTGATCCCATAGAATGATGAAAACATCGATGGATTATAGGTGGAAGAAATAAAATATTCCTTCATCTGCCTAGGTGGTTCTCAAAATTTTCAATCATTTGATTATCAGGTTTAACATGGATCAGTCATTTAATTTTAGAATTGGGTTCAATTAGATTAGAAAAAAATTATACCATGCATGTACCAGTGCAAATCCTAATGTATGTGGTTCAAATTTTTTTTTCTTTTTTTTTAAAAGAAGTAAAAAGAGAAGAGAAGAGAAATAAAGAGAAAAGTTCTAAATGTGAGATCCTTAAGAAAGCCCTAGACCTAAGGAAGAAAGATGAGAAGAATTAGTTGTAGTTAAGTGTTAATTGTAATCAAGTTAACAAACAATTAAACATAGACACCTACGGGTTTCTTAGACCTAACAATTTGATATAGAGTGGCTTAGCCTAGATACAAATTGGGTTTGTTCTCACTTCCTTCAACTAGTCAGATAAGAGGTGGGGTCATAGGGGTCCCCCGGTTGCTTGCCTTAGACACCAATTGAATTGGCCTGGTAAGCCAACAGAATCAATTAAATAACCATGAGTCCACTTAGGCTTAGCCTTTGTAACCTCTTGTCTTAGACACTAATTTCAAGGGTGAGTCCGAACTTACTTTGCACTTGACTTCACCACAATACTCAAACTGAGCTCAATTGATCCTAGGGGCCAATATCTACTGAATTTTAATTAGGCTAGGATTAATGTGAGATGCTGGTTAGTTGTTTTTGGGCTAAAAAAGGATGATGAAAATTTTACTTTATCTTATTAATGGGTGTTGTCCTTCAGTTGATTTAAGATGAATATGCACAATCAATTTCAAACAAGGAGTTCTATGCAACTAAATTAGATGCATGAAATTAATCAAACTTGAAAGCTTACCTTGTCTCCAACGATCACCAAAAGTAAATCTAAGATGATGAATGCTTCTAACAATTAAGTTTCTACTCTTCTTATGTGATTTTTATTAGGTTTATATGGATAAATTTTAGGTTAATTTAAAAAAAAATAATTAATACTAGAAAAAAAATAGATAGGGTTAGGGTTAGAATTGATCTCACCAAATTGGAAGCTTTCTATCTCTCTCTTTTTTTTTCTAAATTTTTCTCCTTTTCTTCTGCATAAAGATAAAAAAAAAGTTAATAAGTTATATTTACAAGAAAATTAAAGAAATTAAATATTAAAATTAGTGCTTCTCCCTGTAACGGCACCAAAAATTGATAGGATCGTAATGTTGTCGTTAGGATACCGTGATTATCAATCTAATTTCAACTTTAATAAAAATTAAAAAAATATAAAAAATAGTGAGTCAAGTCGAATCCACAGAGAAGACCAGATTTTGATTTGAAATCTTTAATTTTATAAAAAAAATAAAATTTTGAAGAAAATAATTTAAGTCAAAAATTAAAAATATAAAATATAAAAAATAAATTCGATACTAAGATCTACTATTTAGATTCTAGCTTCTACTTGTAATAAAAATAAATAATAAAAATTTAAAAGAGTATAAAATAAATTGGTACTAAGATCTACTAACTAGATACTAGCATTTACTTATAATAAAAATAAATAACAAAAATTTAAAGTGCAAAAAAATAAATTTTCTATTAATTAAAATTAAAATTTAATTATAAAAAATTTAAAAAATAATAAAATAAAATAAAAATAAAACTGTAATAAAGATCTGAAGTTGATCAGCACAACTTCGTCGGAAAGATGGTTGATGACCTCTTCTTCCTTCGTACTTCGTAGAGCAAACTGATTTTTTTTCTTCTTCCTCTTGGGTTCCTAAATCTCTCTAATTTTTTTTCTATTTTTTTCTTATTTTTTTACTAATTTTTTCTACTCTCTATTCTTATTCCCGAATCTCCTATTTATGGATGAATTTTTTATTTTTTTTCGTAGCAAAAAGAGTCCTAAAATCTTTAAAAATCGTATAATACCTGTATGATTAATTTCTGACCGTCAGATCTTCATTGGACCGCCCAGATCAGCCTAAAATTCAGCGTTATAGTCCTTCTCTCAATCATGATCCACCACAGTCATTCGATCGCATCTCGGATGAAATTTGGGCCGTTGATCAGTGCCTTGGATTTTCTATTCATAGTCGGGAATAACCACAGCTGTCGAATCAGCCTCTAGATCGATTTTCAGCCATTGGATTGTGCACTGGATTTTCTTCTTCGCTTAGTTTTTAACCAACAACGAATGTGGGCCGTTGGATCTTCCTTAGAATCATTTTCAACCATCGGATCACAAAAATTTCTTTTGCCCGCCTGTGAGCCACGCCAAACACCATGTACTATTTTGGTGGATTGCGTCCTTGAATCCGTGGACCGAGCGGCCGGTACATCATGCACCGAAGGCTATAAAAATTATTTTTTAGGATATTTTGACTTGATTTTTTCTTTGATTTTTCTTGAAAAATAAGAAAAAAATATATTAAATTCTTAATTATTTCTTCAATATTTTGATTCTTAAATTGCTTAATTAATTTGACAAAAATATGCTCTAATTTTATTTTTTTTAAAATTATTTAATTTTATAAAAAAATTTAATTTATTTATAAAATTAGTTTTTTAGAAGATGTTAGCATCATAAATTATCAAAAATATCTAAAATAAATATAAAAATATACTACTTATCAATATACTCATATTAGTGTCAGATATTGATCTAATTAATGATATCAAAACTTTATTATCAAATCACTTTGACATAAAAGATCATGGTCAAGCTAATATAATCTTAGGTATGAAGATTAATACTTCATTTAATTTCTATTATCTAACTCAATCATATTATACTCAAATGATCTTAGACATATGTAGATATTCAGATAATTCTCCTCTATTTATACCACTCTATCCTAATGTTCAATTAGTAAAGAATTCTGACAACTCTGTGAATTAAGAAAGATATACTCAAATCATTGGATCACTATTATATCTAGCCAATAGAACTAAATTTGATATTACTTATCTATTTTTAGAATGAGTAGATATACCAGTAATCCTAGTATACCTCACTGGATTGTTTTAGAAAGAGTGTTCCAGTATCTTAAAGATGCCATATCTCAAAGCTTAGATATGTTGGTTATCTAGCTATATTTGAGGGATATAGTGATGCCAATTAGATATTTGATTTTTTAGATATTAAGTCTACTTCAGGATATATCTTCATTCTTAGTCGTAGTGCTATTTCTTGATAATCTATAAAGCAAAATATAATAGCTAGAAGTATCATGGAGGCAGAGTTAGTAGCCCTTGATGTCACATCCTTAGCTGAATGACTAAAAAATTTGGTCATCTATTTCTTTGATACAAACTCCTATTTCTCCTATATCTATTGTTGTGATTCTTGAGCTATAATTGACTTCTATAAAAAAAATCATAAATTTTAAAACTAATAGACATATAAAATTAAGACTAAAGTTTATTAGATAGTAACAAAAGTATGATATAATAGTATTAAATTTTATAAAATCTGATTAAAATTTTACTAATTGCCTTACTAAAGTCTTGAACATGACTAAGGTCCTTGAGACATCGAGGAGGATGGGATTTTGTCTATAATGGACCTTCCAATAATGAGAACCTAATCTCTATAATAGGAGATCTCTTACAGGAGGTTCAATATAGTAACAAGCTAATTAGTTAGTCAGAAAGTATATATAATTTATCTAATATATGAGTCAAAGGCTCCATCCTATCCCTATGGTGTTTAGTCTTCTTAAATAGTAGTTAAGGAAGAACTATAGTTCTTAATAAGATCTGAGATGATATTTTTCATAAGATGAGACTCAACACACATCTTTGAAGGGGTTCACCTATACGAGAGTTTCCATATATGAGCGCGGGTATGAGATTTGGGCTATCTCTAATAACTCTTATGAAAAATCAAGATATATGTACATGACCACTAAAGCATAGACTCGTGATGAAGAACTCCATATTATGATGTGGTAGTTAATGTTTGAATCAAAGAAACATAGTTTAAGATCTGATTTACTCCTATTCTTTCACATAGAAACAATTTACACCAAGTAAGATTAGATCTTATAAAGACATCTAATCCATTGCATAGTGTAAGCATCCAAAAATTTATGTTATTTTATTTTACTATTATTTAAAAAATTTTAAGTTCTATGGGGGATTGTTGGAAGTAAATTTAAATTTAGGAACTCAAAATTTTGCAAGTAAGATTTTCTCTAAATATGCTTTTAATCTTGATTGAAATCTTTTAGTTCCACATCGAGAGTAGAAAGATTTTTCTAGCCCTTTATATGAGAAAAGGGTTGTCTAAGCCCGTAAACATATTTAAGGAGCTTTGAAGAAAACTGAACCAAATTGAGTCGGGCGGGGTGCGGGTGTGGATTTAGCACTCCAACCCAAAAATATTATTTTAATTTTTATTTGACCATTTAAAGTTTTAATTATCATTTTAATATTTTAAACATTGGGTTTTAATTTCTAAATATTGGGCTTTTACTTTTTTTTTTGAATGTTGGTTTTTTAATTTTTGAACATTGGGCTTTTATTGTTGCAAATGTTGGACTCTTTAATTCTGAACACTGGCCAACACAAATGGTTAGAATATATTGGCTATAAAAAGGCCCCCTTGGGACCTAATTTAGCAAGCAAGAGCCTTTCAAGCTTCTTCTTTCTAAGCTTCCTCCAATATTTTTATTTTCTACTGTAATATTTTTTCTTCTTTTCTTAGGTGCTGAAAGAGTCTTCATTAACATCTTATACGGTCGTACTCATAGGCAGAAGATACTAGTCATATCTTGAGATAGCATTTTCAGATATTTCTTACACAAGAGATGGAAATACATCTTAGAACAGTACTGCACACACTTCCGATTCTTTTCAATTTCGGTTTGCTATCTTCTATAAGTCATTTTATTTAAATTTTCTACAAACAAGAAAATAATTTTGTTAGGCTTCTTAGACAACATCCGATCCTTTCATAAACTGTGTTCTAACAAAATCAAAGTAAGAAAAAAAGAAGGTTTTCTGAGCAATCATCATAGCTAGCAAGGGGTGACCTACATACGGCAGTGATCAGCTGCAGTAATTTGTTAGCGACGGTGGCTAGCCAGCAGAAGAGAAAAGCAAGGTGAAAAAAAGATGGAACAATGGCTTCTTACACAACTTACTATGGAGAAACAGATGGTGATGATGACATCACCAGTTAGAAAGGTGAATTCCAACAAGAATTATGGCAACCTTACTATCGATTTTGGCTGACGGTGGCTGCAATAAGAAGAAACAGGGGATCAAGACAAACAAGGGAGAGGGTGCATGGCTAAACCCAATGACTGGTTGGCTTGAATCGAAACAGTAGCAATGGCCCAAGTACTGAAATAAGGGCGGGGGAGAGGGAGGGGGGAGAGAGAGATCTAGCAACCATATCTCTGGCAAGTTCTCACTGCAAGATCAGTGGAAAATCTTTCAAGAAATTCCCACAAAAAACTAAAAATCTAGTCTATTCAAGGATCCTCAAAGGTGGGTTGATAGAGAGAGAAGTAGGTTTCTTTTTATAGGCAAAAATTGGGGTTTAGAAAAGAAATCATGGCGATGGAAAATCCTCAACTTGGTGAAGTCAAAGGAGGAGATGGACTCCTATCAAGAGTCCTATCCACTTACACACCATGCATGCATCAAGGATCTGGTCAGGCCCTTTCATGGATGATCGAAATTGGTTCACACTGTATCATTATATATTTAATGCTATATTCATGTAATTTACCAAATATATCTGACTACAAAATGTTATAATTGTATGTTTGATTCATTTTCTAACTTTGCAAGGCCTTACAAGGGTGGCTGAGTTTGTTTGGTTTAGGGATGCCATAAAGTAATCATATCTAAATATTGGATAATGTGAATTTGTATGATCCACTTAATCAAGGTTCATCATCTCAATACTGAATCATCCTATACCATAACATCCTATTACAATATTGGTATGTGATTCGGCATGATATAGATGGTGTATCGAGTGTCTATACAGTACAAGAATGGTATAATATGGTATGAGATGTACTGGATGGTTTTGCCCAATGTGGCATTCTATATCCTTAATCGTCTATTGATTTGTATCACTTTGGTAACCTCTTTGTTTCTGGTCCATGTATGTTCAATATTGCATCGACATAGATATGAGAATGGGATATTTACATATTTCCAAGTTTTCTAAAATTCTCTTCTAAAAATTTCAATCTTATTTTAATTTTATCTTTTAAATATTTTATTCTTTTCATTATCATAATTTTTAATTTTTGATCATTGGGCCCCTAATTACCAATGGTCGTATGCATTTAATCTAGTTTTATTATATGACCGTTGGAGTTCGTATTAAAAATTTTGATCATTGAGCTCCTTATTAAAGACTTTGATGGGTCAATAAAAGCTCCAACGATCATAAAACGGTTATAAATAGTTATCAACGGTCATATTGGTTGGCAATAAAAAGATTTCCTAGGGATCTAATTCCATAAGCCATCTAAGAGCCTTTCCTTCTTCTTTCTAAGCTTTCTCTAATACTTTTCTTTTTTATTATAATATTTTTTTTTAGGTACTGAAGGAATTTTTATCAACATCCTCCTCAATCATGCTTACAGATGGAGGATTCCAGTCGTATCTTGGGATGATTTTTTTTTATTCTTCTGCACGAGAGATGGAAATACACCTTAGGACAGTATCCGACACACTTCCAAATTTGATTATTTTTGTTTCTTATTATCCTATAAGTCTTTTATAATTTTTCTACAACAAAATTTTGTTAGATTTATTTAGTTTTTTAAATTATCTTAGAAATTCTTTAAACAATGTTCCAAAATAATATTGGTACATGATTCGATATGGTATAGATCATGTATCGAGTATCGATACGGTACGAGAACGGTATGGTATAGTATGGGATATACTGAATGGTTTTACCCAATATGGCATTCCATGCCCTTAATTGTCTATTGATTTGTATCGCTTTGGTAACCTCTTTGTTACTAGTCCATGTATGTTAAATATTGCATCAATATGGATATGAGAATAGGATATTTACATATTTGCAAGTTTTTGACTTGCAAGATAGAAAAGAAAAGAGGGATACAAGGATATACAAGATAACATTTAAATTTAATTAAATTAGATATTTATATCTTTCTAAATATTATTTTTTGATAAAAATATTAAAAAATATTATTTGTTAAGATCTTTCAATATAAATGTTTTTCATTTTGACTTTCTAATTAACTCAAGTATATATATTAACAAAATTAATATTTTGTAAATTTGTTTCAATACTCCATCTAGAATACTTCTTGAGAAAAAAACTTACTCTTAATATCAAATTAGAGTATCAAACTCATTGTTGGAAGAGTTCAACTCTTTTTCAAACTTTAAAAAATGGCTACAGAAGAACATAAGCATTCAAGTATCTAATATTTGATAACGATTTTTGGTTAGTATTTTAGCTAGCTTTCTACCAGACAATAGTACAATGGTTATAGTTTTGATGGTGTATACGTACACATTTAGGACTGGTATTGTACCATGCATGTTGGACAGTGCACAGCATGGTGATATTAATCAACCCAAAATGCAGGGGGTTTAGCCTAACATAAATGGCAATCCTCTCAAGTGGGAGCTTGGGTGGAGCAGTCATATTAAGCTTGCCAGCACATACTTAAAGGATGAGAATGGCTAGTCTCCCAAACCCTCTGCAGCAAAGGGAATGTATGGTAAGAATTCTTTTTTTTTTTGATCAAAATATGGTAAGAATTCTTAGAAGGCATATATTTTTTGCTTTTATTAGCGACATCCTATAGGTTTGACCTCCAAATATAGGGTTGAGTAGCCAAGCTGTTAGCTAAATCTATGTAGGACGTTTCTCAAAATGTTTACCCTTGTGATGACAAACATAGATGGTTGACATTCTCACCATAATTTCTTTTGCCAAGGAACAATGCCGCTCTAGATCATGACAGATACAATACATAAGAAACCCACCTTGTTTTGTTGTCCTTACAACTGCTCCACCATCAGGGATCATTTGTTTTTAAAACTGTCTGCATTTCTAAGATATCTCATCATCAAGAGCAAGTGTCATGATAGAAAACAACCATCAAACCAATCCAAGATACCTTAAAAATGATATTTTTAGCATAGATGATCTAACCTTTGGAACTGCTCCAAAAGGAAGTCTATATAACTTATTTCCCTTTCCTTAGGTTATCTAATGTTTTATAATAGACTAGATAAGGTTGTAGTCCAAAGTAATACCTAGAGGACAGAAGGAGGCATTAAATATTCTTGATAGGAGAAGGTGAAAGAGAGCGTGGTTCCCACGAGGAGGCCAACCATGGGAACATGCAGACCCTGCCTCTGCTCGTGCCAGGACCATGCCTATCACGGGGCACACTTGTGATAAGCTCAAGGATTGTGGATAAAGCCATGGCAGTATCAGCTGATCACTTATCCTATGAGAGTGATATCTTATGTATCCACTCCAGCTGAAAGAAAAATAAGAGTACTTCGTATTGTACCTGTGGCCAAACAATGCCAACTTTGACAAAGTTGTTATCAAAGATTAGGTCTATCCCAGCTCCATATTTATTGAAAGATAGATTAATTAGTTGATCTAAAACAGTTGAACTGCTTAATACAATCGGGTTGATGAGGTATTGGCCCATTTGGATCAACCATTGTACGATGCTGAAAGAATTTAATTATTCTATATTTAGAATTAGGTTTTGTTTTTATAACAATGAGTTTTTCTTTATGTTAATTCTAGGATATGCTTGGTGGGATACATGTTTTGTTTTTGCAACAATAAATTATGGAATCCTATCATTATTTGTGATAAAGATATGAGTGATACAGATATTATACCTCTACTTGCTTAAAAAAATTGCATATATAGTGGAATTATTGTTGTAATTTTTTTTTTGTTTTGTCATATTTTAGATTTTAGATTTTAATATTTTATAATATCTATTTATTTGTATATTTATCATATTATGAGTTAATGGGTAAGTTCATAGTTGAAAAATAGTTACACTATTGCTTTGTGTGGTTTGGACAAGGTTGGAGAACATTAGACTTGGATACTAAAATATATAATTTTGGACCATGTTTGAGAACATTGACATAGTGATATCTTTCTTTTCTTTCTCTTCTCTATTTTACTAAGACTATGAGGGTAATCTCTACCTACCATCCTATCATTGTCTATCAAGGAAATGATGGATGCTTGGGATTAGATCATGTTCGTACACCGATCGTAGCATAAGGTACTTGAGCTCTAATATAATCAGATGTATAAGTAAACATCTCTTGTAAAATATGAGCAACACCAAATTCTTCGAGAGCCCATATTTTTTTTTCTCCTACTCTTGTTGTCCCCTTTACTCAGCCCTTCTTCTAAACCTATTAGTATATGAATTATTATAATCCTAAAGATATAGACTTTAGTCTAAAAATTTTTCTACTATTTTATACGAATTGATAGCCTCTACCTCTAATTCAAGAAATTATATTAATCTTTTAGCAGGTACTAGAATCCATACAGAATATATTCGGGCCCGAGTGTGATTCGATCGGTCAACTCTTGTGCATCTATGGATAGATTCTTAACTAATTATTTTTTCAAATAATTTTTAATAGTTAATTTTGCCTTAGGTATCTGTTCAATAGGTGTATGACATCTCTATTAAAAATTTTGGTTAGGTGCAACCATTAACATAACTACACCAAGTACATCCAACAAATGAATGCTCAAGCTCAAGTGTGGCTCGGCCAACCTAACCATTGACCTAAAAGACACATCGAGGTGGTCATATGATGAATGATAATTTCAATACCCAATAAATACCAGACGTATGGCACCTCCAATACTTATTTAGACTATTGGACCCATTATCATGCACCTTAATGAGAGGCTATGAACTAGTTATCGCCATAATTATATCATTTTAATGATCTAATAATTTAGAGGATTTGATTTAATAATTTGAGAATAAAAGAAGAGATTAACCGGCAAGTTGTAAATCCTTCCACTGACTTCATCAAATCATGAAGAGGATTAGAGACAAGCTGATCCAGAGATACCTAAATCAATTAAATTGATTTGCCTTAATGGCATAGGTCAGCTCGAATCAATCAGTGATCTCATCAAAATATAATCTATCAAATTGACTAGGTAAGTGAGATCAGTGAAAGAGTCTGTCTCGGATTGCCTTAGACACCATCGAAATGATCAGATAAGTGGACTGTCAATTAAAAATCATTGATCGAATTGTCATACTTATCTTAGATACCAATTGATCGATTAGTTTTAATTTGATCAATCAAAAGAGTCGGGCTAGGTCACTGAGCCACGATCATAGTCTATTTGGTATGGTCAAAAATATAAACTTGATCAAGCTACAACTATTAAGATTAATCTAAAAAAATTTTGACCTAACTTAATTAACTCTTAATTAGATTTAATCAATTTTTCTACTTAGTCTATATTTATTTCTAATCCAAAGTCTAACCCAGTTAGAAGATCTGATTCAAGCTAACCCATAGCCCCAATGATTTATAAAGTGTCTTAAGATCTTCAATTCTCAAATCTAAATCATTTAAACTTAATTCTAAATTAAGTGTATAAAAAATATGTTTCAATTTGTAAAACTATTTTATCAAGATTTTAGGTGAAGCATACATCATATGTTTCAGATATTGAAAACTAATTTTTAGATCTAAGTTTAACCATTAAATATGTATTAATATGATCTAAATTTTATATGTACATCATATGCATCATAGAAATATTTAGATCTCTATCAATTACATCATATACAACATACAATTCAGATCTTAAAACTAAATTTTATATCTAAATTAATTATATTAAAATTATAATTAATCACAAATTATTTTAGATCTAATCTAAATATATTCATGTTAAAATAATTTTAAATTTTTTTTTACTATTCTTCTTCATGAAATATGATCATAGTGGCAACCCTACATGTCATAAGAGAACCTGTCAAATGGACAAGAGAGGAATTTTAATCCCTACTTCCTCTTATGATTGGATGGCCTAGTGATTATCTCAATCTGAGTATTAGGCTACTAAGAGCAGAAATCTAATTTTAAATATAATCTACATCTATATATAAGTTGTCAAATAATCTAGGCATGCACATGAACATGATCATATTAAATATGATATACATCTAATCTAATTAGATCAATATATCAGATATATTTCAAATTTGAATCTACTTTTATACAATATATAAAATAATTAATTTAGATCTAAAATCACATAAAATTTTTTTCAAATACACATACGAATGCATAAAAATAAAATTTTAGTTAAAATCTATTTTTATATTATGCAGAATTTTGTTTAAAATCATATTTGAAAATCTATCAAAATATATTCAATTCAGATCTTAATTAAGTCTAACTTTCAATGGAAATACTCTATAAAAATCTGTTAAAAATTAATTTAAAATAGATTATAAATAGATTATTATTTCAATAAAAATTTATAATAAAAAAATTCTGTTATAATAGATTTGTAATAAACCATAACCAACCATTGATTAGCCTTTCTTGAAATTTTCATGCTAAACCATTTCAGCATAGTATCAATGTATATAGATTGAGACAATCCAAGCAACCTTTTAAATTATCTCTATAGATTTTCATCCCTAGGATATAGGATGCTTCTCTCAAATCTTTCATAGAAAATTATGATAATAGTCACAGCCTTACACTTTGTAAAGCAGAGATGTTATTTTCTATTAGGAATATGTCATCTACATACAATACAAGAAAGATGACTACAGAACCATTAGTCCATTTATAGATATAAGATTCTTCTCTGTTCTTAACGAAGTCATACGTTTTAATCGTCTTATCAAAATGCATGTTCCAACTCTGAGAGGATTGCTTCGGTCCATAAATAGACATGTTTAGTTTGCACACTTTAGATTCATCTGTAGATGTAAATCCTTTAGGTTGTATCATTTATACCTCTTCTTCCAACTCTTTATTGAGAAAAGCAGTTTTGACATCCATTTGCCAGATCTCAAAATCTAAATCCGCAGCTATAGCAAGCATAATCCGAATGGACTTGGACATTGCCATAGAAGAGAATATCTTATCATAGTCAATACCATAATATTGACGATATTTTTTGGCAACTAGATGGGCTTTATAGGTGTCTATCTTTTCATCCGCTCCTTTTTTTTTTTTGAAAATCTATTTGCACCCTATAGGTTTAATCCCTTCGAATGGATCAATAAGTGTCCATACACCATTGATCTCCATGGACTTCATTTTGAATTTTATGATATTTAGCTATTTCTCAAAGTTGGACCTCTGCATGGCATCCATATAGGCCATCAGATCCTCATCGTTCTCATCTAGTTCGATAGAATCACCATCCCAGACTAAAAAACTGTAGTATTTGTCTGGTTAATGTGGTACTCTATCAAATTTTCTCAATGGCACCACTATAACAAGCTCCTGATTTGATTTTCTAATCAAATCTGATTTTGTATTTATACTCAAAGGTGTCTGATTTTTTACCTCATAAACTTCACCAAGTTTGATCTTAATGGCATTAGTTCCTTCCCTAAGAAACTCTTTTTTCAAAAAGAATATCCTATTACTGATAAATATTTTTTATTCTTAACGAGATAGAAATAGTATCCTTTTATTTCTTTTGGATACCCTATAAATAAATACTTATCAGATCTGGATTTAAGCTTATCTGTCTTTAAACGTTTGATATAGGCTAGACGCCCTCAGACCTTAAGGTGTGAGAGTACTGGCTTACGCCCATCCATATCTCATATAAAGTTTTATTTACAGACTTACTTGAAATCCTGTTCAGTATATAGCAAGTAGTTTCTAGAGCATATCTTTAGAAAGAGATTGGCAGAGTGGTAAAGCTCATCATAGATTGAACCATATCTAACAGTATTCGATTCTTTCTTTCTGACACCTCATTATGCTATGGTATTTTCAGAGGAGTCTACTGAGAGAGAATTTCATTCTCCTCTGGATATATCACAAATTCACTGATGAGATATTCTTCTCAATCTGATCGAAAAGTTTTAATACTTTTTTCAATCTATTTTTTTATCTCACTACGAAATCATTTGAATATTTTAAATAATTCGAACTTATATTTTATAAGATAGATGTACCCATACCTCAATAGGTTATCAGTGAAAGTAATGAAGTAGTTGAATCCACCTCTGACACTTATGCCCATGGGTCCACATACATCGCTATGTACTGGACTCAGAAGATCAATGGCTTGCTCATCTTTTCTTTTAAAAGGTGACTTTATCATCTTAACAAGAAGACAGGATTCACAGGTTAGTAATGATTCATAATTGTCAATGTTGAGGATTTCCTCTTTAATTAACATATCCATTCTATTTTTATTCACATAACCTAGTCGATAATACCAAAGATAAGCATCACTAACATTATCTACTTTAGGATGCTTATTAGATGTGTACATTACACTAACAGGCTGTAATAAAAGATATATGCCATGTTTCAATTATCAATATATACTTGTAGTATTATTCATAATGATATTACAAAAATT
This sequence comes from Elaeis guineensis, assembly GCF_000442705.2. Classification (NCBI taxonomy): domain Eukaryota; kingdom Viridiplantae; phylum Streptophyta; class Magnoliopsida; order Arecales; family Arecaceae; genus Elaeis; species Elaeis guineensis. The sequence goes on along the minus strand of NC_025999.2, from coordinate 10,281,669 downwards.
ATCTTTTATTAAAAAGTTGAAACCAACTTTGGTCAAAAGGCCTACAGAGATGATATTCATCAAAAAAGAAGCACAATAATAACAATCATCTAACATGACAACTCTAGACTCAAAAATAAGTGAATAGTTCCTAGAGCTAGAACTAAAACAAGACTTCCATCTTCAACATTTAGGAACCGTTCACTGTCTTTGAATTTTCTACTGACTTAAAGTCTTTGTAATAAATTAAAAATATTAATTAGATTTTTGGTATCCAATATCCAGGTAGTAGTATCACATATAGAGAAATTATAAAGAGTTATCATATAAGTACTTTGTTTGGCAATAGATTCTCGCTTTCTCTTGTTCAACCTGTTAGGGCCAATGGAGGCTATATACTGAGAATAATTCTTCTTCCAATGATTCAACTTCTTACAGAAAAAGTACTCTGTCTAGCTATTGTCAACCTTTAACTTCTTACTCTGACTGGGCTTTGGAGCCCCAGCATGCTGCACCTTCTTCTTGTTCTTCTTCCTTTTCTTAAAGGGATGATGCCTAGAAGAGGAACCACCCACCATATTCACCAGCTCCTTTTGGAGCTGGTGATCCTTCTCAAAGGTCGGTAGTAACCCTAGCAAATTATGATAGTTTACTGTAGGCTTAGTCATTCTATAATGACTAAGAAAGGGTTGGTAGGACTTGAGTAAAGAATTCAGAATTATATCTTTTTCTAACTGCTCATACAAGAAAAATCTGAGTTTGCTTAGTCGTTCAATCTACTCGATCATGTACAGTACATGATCAGTGACTAATACCCTTTCTCTCATCCAAGCGTTAAAGACAGCACAAGATGTTCTATGCCTCTCAACGTCATCAAGAGAACCAAAGGACTCGTTCAATATTTGAAAAAAATTTTCTGGTTGAGCGTCCTCAAATTTATAACTAAACTCATCATTCATAGCTGCCCACATGATGCAACGCATAGTGATTCGATCATTGAGCCACTTCTGGTAAGTATTTCTGATCGCACCACGAGCGTTTGGGGTAGGCTCCTTAGGTGCTAGATCTGTAATCACATATAGGATCCTTTCATGCTTCAAGACAATCCTGAGCTTTTGATACTAACTATCAAAATTAAATTCGATGAGCTTGTCACTATTCAACTGCAATCGGAGCGATAAAATATTAGTCATTGCTGAAAGAAAAAATAAGACCATATTAATATATGAATTATTTAATTTTAAAGACTTGAACTTTAGTCTAAAGATTCTCTCACTATTTTATATGAATTGGTGGCCTCTACCTCCAATTCAAAAAATTATATTAATTTCTTAGTAGATACTAGAATCTACATAAACTGCACACGAGCCCAAGTTTGCTCTGCTAACCCCTGTGCATCTATGAGTAGGTTCTTAACCAATTATTTTTTTAAATAATTTTTAATAATATTTTTGCCCCAGGCATCTCTTTAGCAAGTGTTTGCACCTTCACTGAAAATCTCAGTTAAGTCCAACCATTAACATGACTATACCCAGTGCATCTAATAAATGAATGTCCAGATCCAAGTTTGCTTGGCCAACCTGACCATTGATCTGAAAAATATAATAAGATCATCATGTGATGAATGATAATTCTAATACCCAATAAATATCAGATGTTTGTGCCTCCAATGCTTATTTAGAATACTGGACCCATTATCATGTACCTTAATGAGAGGCTATAAACTAATTATCCCTATAACTGTGTCATTTTAAGGACCTAATAATTTAGAAGATTTAATTAATTGACTTAAAATAAAGAGAAGAGGTTAAATAGTATTTCAATGATCCTCCCACTGACTTCACCAAGTCATTAAAGAGGACTAAAAATAAGCTGATTCAAGAATACCTGAATCAGTCACACTGATTAACCTTAATGTCATGAGTCAACTTGAAGCATTTAGTGATCTAATCTTAATATAATCTATCAAATTGATCAAATAAGTGAGATCAATGAGAAGACCATTATGTAATAAGTGCATATGGCCCACTAGTACTTCAACAAATTTTATCATCAACTTAATGAATTAGTTTTAGAATATAGAATTTTGCTCATCACATCAAGATCACTTGGAACCGAACCCTTTCCTCATTGCTTAAATGGTAAAGGATGATACCATCTAAACTAAAATCGGATGGCATTAATTTTAATCATATCATAATAATCATTTGAGCAAAAAAAAAATGTTATTAGGCTATGTACTCATATTTTAGCTGTCATTTGAAGAAAAATAAAAAACAAAAATGTCAGTGATTTTCTAACCAACTTCATAAATATATTGGTACCAGATTTTTTTTTCTTTCTAGTAGGGAGTACCACAAAAACATCATGAACCAGTAAACACTTGCCTCGCCATGATGGCCCAAGGCATTGTCAGGCGAGCTGGTTTCCGACTAGCACAATGGACCTTGACTACTAGAGAAGAAGAAGAAGAAGAAGAAGAAGCGAAAAAAGAGTAGCGCCAGATGAACTCAATTTTTGTAGGTCCATGGTTTTGTCATAACATGCCACATCTTCTTGGAATGTAATCATAGCATTTATCTTGATTTGTAGATCCATGGTAGAATTCACAATTTATGATACCAGCAATCCATACCATATAAGGGAGCAAGAGGACTGTTTCAATTCCCTTTTCCTTTTATTTTCCTGTGGAGATTCCCATCTTCATTCTACGTAAGCAATCGATGGAAAAACTAAAATAAATGCTGGATCATCACAACTTTTGATGCTCGACACTACAACTAGGGGGACACATGTAGACATGTCTAATCTTATATTGACTATATGATGGATAGATTTTGAATACTTATACAAGCTAAGAAACTTAAATAATATCTTCTCACTTATCTTTCTAGATGAGATTCTGGGTTGTTGCAATTAATAGACCAGATCCATGACTTATATAAACTATAAATACTGTAGTATGAATCTTTTTGGGTTGACCACAAGTTGATTGTAGCATTTATGGTAGAATTAATATTGTTTATAATTAGAATCCTTAATCTAGTGAAGATGATATATGTTTAGTCTCAAATTAGCTATGCACCAGATAGATTTTAAATATTTTATCAAAAATAAAAAATCTAAATAATATTTTTTTATTAATTTTTTTAGATAAGGTTCTAAATTGTTATAACAATAACATCCTCTAAATTAATTATATTGTGATACATGTGAAGCATAGTTTTTTATGTTATATATGGGTTGATGTGCATATCCAGGCAAATCCAAGAATTTACGCCAACATTTCAATGGAACGAGATACATGTAAAGTGCAGATTAAAAAAATAATCAAATAATTTAATGAGTGGGAGACCTGACTCTCTTCTCATAAAAAAAGAAAAAAAAATTCACTGTAGGTTAAGGTATTGCATAGATTGGCAAAAGATGAGGTAGCTGGAGGAATCTAGGAGCCTGTGTGATTTATGTTTGAATGAAGCCCATGTCTGATCAGGCTCAGCCATAGAACAGCAGCCCAGGCCCATGTGTTAGATGTGTGCCCTAGATGCCAGATCGGCTAATACATTCCTGTATAGATCTAAAGGCAAATTTGTAATTTTGACTATAAATGAATAAAAGGGTTATTCTTCTATCACATTATGTTTGTGATACATCCTTTGAGTTAGTAGGAATATAAATTCATATTTTCAAGAGTTAAAAATTTAAGGCATGAATTTACATAACTAACTCATAAACAGCTCCTGACCATAGGATCATCACGAGGATGGTGATCGATCTGGAAGGTTGGTGTACGATCGCTTCCTTAGGATAGATGTGTCTTGAGTCTACAATGTGGAAACACCGGAGAGAGAGTATAGGTATTCATTGAGAATGAGAGTACAAAGCGTGACCACTTCGAGCAGTCATAAAAAAATCTACCTTCTCGTCAATGACTAGCTCGATACTGCAGTTGTGTGTCTAGTTCTTTGATCTGGGGTGCATCGACAGTTCACCTTGAGTGTGTTATAGTTTGACTACACCATAACTTAATCTCTTAGCCATTCAAAATCCTGAGGTGTATGTTGGCTGTAGCATATTCATTGTAGGAACTAGGTCACACTAAGATGGGATCTATCAATCTCGGTAGATGAGAGGAGTAGTCTTATGATAATTGAAAGATCGAGTCCTTAATCCCATGGCCATGGCAAAGTAAAATAATGGAAAAAAAATTTTCATTAAGATTTCACATCGGACTCGGATCGATCGATTAACTCATATGACTGATATTGGGTTTGACGAGTTCACCTTAACCCTAATTCAGTCGGGACTCATGATAGAAGAACTCAATCACACAGATAGCTGCATCGAGAGGTTCATCTTCAGTTCTGATGGGTTGTCATCACATACTGCTAGGTGTCACTGATGGATTTTGAGAGCAATTAGAATGATCTTGATGATCGATCATTCTAATTGTATGAATCAGAAGAGTTCTGGTCCATCGAAAGGAGTTTCAATGATGTCGATCATGATATGTCTCATTACCATACAGAATTGAACCTAACTGGATCACACAAATAAGGGTTAGGATCTGGATGTCATCAATTGGGCTAACCCAATTGATTTGGATAAGATCCAATTAAGTTCTAGAAAATCGTGCTAGCACACGATTGAGCCTAACTTTCTCCTCATGTAATCTTTTCTATCTCGACTGAGCCAAATATGATTTGACTCACCCAGAGAATCTTGAGAAAATTTTTCTCAGTCTAAATGAAGCTTGTCCAACTCAGAAAAGATTTGTCTTAATTCATGAGATGAATTTAAGACAATACCTGCTAATTCCTAGCACCTACCAATTTTATTTTAGGACATCTGTCAAAAGTTAATATATGGGTCTTAAACTGAAGAGGGCTCATTGGAGGATTTTTATGGAGTATCCACAAGCCAAGCCACATTAAATTAGGTACCATAATCAGATTATGGTGTGAGCCCAATTGGATTAAAGTGGGCGCCCTAAGTGGATAAGGATTGAAGAGTCTTGATCAATTTAAACTCTTGGGCGCCACCTCTATTTGTGCTTATCCAATGTTGGCACCATCTTTTAGAGATAAGATGGGGTTATTATCTTATATGATCAGATAACATCACTCCATCAATCAAATTTTTTTCAAAATTTATTGGAATTTTTTGATTGATTGAATGATGTGGCACTGCGCAGCATACAGGGTCTATATAAACCCTGCTGCGCCTAGAGTTTCGAGGCAGAAGTTATTTTATGCACAAAACCCAATAGCTACCACCCCTTCCACTCTTCTCTATGTTCTCCCTACTCTCCTTCCTCCCCTCTTCACATCCAAAGAGTTGGACATCCATCTGGCAAAGATCCAAGGCGTGGTGATGCCTAGAACAGAAGGCTGCAAGACTTCTTCGACAGGCTGCTGCTCCAACTTCAGGAAGACTTTTGAAGATCTTTCTAATCAAATTTAGATCTAATTTTTGGAGTGTAGATTTATGAGGAGAAGACATTCTAGATCTTACCTGAGAGGATATCAGTAGAGGCTAGACACTTGCGTGGCTACATCAGAACCTCGGGCTGTGCAGAGATCATCTACAGGGTAATCAGATTACCCTTGAGGTATTACTTGTTTCCTCATCCCTTTTAGATTTATTTTAGACTTAATATCATATATGAAGATTAGATCTAGAGACTTAGATCTAAAATAAATATAGGATAAATTTTTTTAAAATTATTTCGCCCCAGATTTGATGAAATCTGAAATATCCTATAGAGGAAAAGTGGTTTTCCTCCTTCAACTGGTATCAGAGGTAGGTTGTTGGCTCTATTTCAGATCTAATTTAGATCTAATTTTAATTTTTATTTATCTGATATTAAAGATTTCAGATGTCATATTAGATATGATAGGATCTGAAATCAAAATATTTAAAATTAAATCTAAAAAGATCTAACATGCATAAGATGCATGACTAGACTAGGATTAGTTGAATCCATGAATAGTCTTAAGTCTTATGTTTTAATGAGATTAAAATATAAATTAAATCTAATTTATTCTTTATTTTTTTGATGTTATAAGTATTATAATCATATCAAAAAATAAAAAAAAAAAATTTAATTTTTCATAAAATTGATCTGCTACATGCCTAGACTAGTTGTGGAATTATTTCAATAACTTATCTAGAATAGATTTAATTTTGAATAGTTTAATTTAAATCTTATTTTTTAGATATTACATGTGATGTATCAGATCTGAAAGCATGTTAATTAGATTAATTTTTGATACATGAGATGTATGCAAAGCATGTATTAGTTAGATCTTAAATTGTATATGTGATATGTTAATTTAGATCTAACTAGTTTTGTAGTTAAATTTATATTTTTGATTAAGGTGTTCCTCATGGCCGTCCGGTCATAAGAACAAAGTAGAATTTTAAGACCCTCTCTTCCCATTCAATGGGGTGTTCATATGATGTGTAGGGGTGCCGCGCGTTCATCTTTAATCAGAAATTAAAAGTTACTTTTCTGCAAAATCCTAGATCCTGAAATCCTAGGATTTATTTTACATACTTTGTTTATGAACCCAAACTTAATTAATAAATTAAGCTTATGAAATTAAGTTAGGTCTAAAATTGAAAATTTCAGATCTAAGACATTTTCATAAAATTGGGTTCGGACTTGGGTAGCTCAATTAGGTCTAGCGGTTGATCAAACCAAATCAAGAGTTGGTTAGGTGAGATCATGAAAGCTAATAATTGACCAGCCTAATAGGATTAAGTCTGGGTCAAGATCGAATCACATTTAAATATGACTCGATCAAGTTAAGACCTAATTTGGCTCAGTGGTTAGAGCCTGGATTGTAGGCTAACCCAATTAGTTCTAGTTCGATAATTTGATGTCTAAGGTAAGTTGGGCAGATGCAATCGACTGATTTTTAATTGGGAGCTACTCGACTCGAATGCATTCTTATCGAGTTAATGGCATATCCCTCCCATCGGTCTCACTTACCTGGCCATATGTGTCGACTCAGTTCTGATTAGAGGTGGCTAACAATTCGAGCTGACCCATGCCACTAGGTTAGTCATAATTGTTATGACTATGTTAAGTCAAGTTTAATGAGATCTAAATCAAATCTTCCTAAAAAAAATATTAAGTTTAGGTCTTCCACTATTTTGGATGTGCGGGCTCTTCCCGGGGTTGATTGTTCTCAACTGGTTACAGTGGCTCAGTTGCACCGAGAAGACGCAACCATGTCCATTAGGCATTGGATGCTACGAATTAGAGGATGGGTTGGGCTCAATATTTCGGATACGATGAGGGATCCAATCAGGAATCTAGTTCGTGCAAATGGTGGGTCTGACTTAACTAAGGATTGGAGCAATATCTCAGACATGGTGAGCTTCATGAATTAGAGACCAAGTTTTGGGTGCACCATGATTAGAAAATCATTGGACAAGAGTTATCCACTCATCGGTTGGCTCATCACCAATAACTGTTAGGTGAGGTGGTGAGCCAGTCGGTGAGACCGCACCACCCACTAAAAATCACTGATCATGAAGATTTTCACATCTCTACTAAGGGAGTGTAGGGATCTGAGAAAATAGTGGGAGCCTAATTTATTTTAAAAATAAAATCTCTAAATAAATTAGTTAAGTTTAATTATAAAATCTAACTAGAAACTTTTGACTCTCTACAGGAAACATGTCTACCTCAAACCCCCTGACCAAAATACTAGACACCCACAGATTGACTGGACCCAATTTCAAGGACTGGTTGAGGAACTACAGAATTATTCTGGATTTCAAAAAATTGACTCATGTCTTGGACCAGGATCCACCTACCATGCCAGCACGTCCGACTGCTAAACAGAGAGCGTCTTTGGAAAAGTGGATAGATGATGATAACAAAGCAAGGTACTACATATTGGGTGCAATGTCTGATGACTTGCAGCGCCAACATGAAAATATTTTGACTATCCACCAAATGTTGGCTCATCTGCAAGAGTTGTTTGGTGAACAGAGTCGCACGGCCAAGTATCAAATCTGTCAAAGACATTTTAAAGCCAAGATACGTGATGGGCAGTCAGTCCAAGATCATTGTTTGACAATAATCAAGGATCTTGAGGAGCTTGAGAAGCTCGATATCATCTTAGACAAGGATTTTCAAATTGATGTGTTCCTTCAGTCCTTGTCCGATGCATATGGTCAGTTCATCATGAACTTTCATATGCATAAGATGCAGTGTACCTTGGCCGAGTTAATGAACATGCTGGTTATGGCTGAGTTTTCTATGAAGGGTTCAAAAGGCTCAGTTCTTACTGTGGAGCGGACTTCTTCCAAGAGAAAGTTTTTTAGAAAAAAAAAGAAGTCTGCGAAGAAGCAGAAGGTGGATGGCAAGAAGAAGAAGACAGAATCGAAGAAGAAGGCTGCTGATAAAGAAAAATATTTTCACTGTCAATCAGACGGCTATTGGAAGTGAAACTATCCTCAGTACCTGACCATCCTGAAGAACAAGAAGGATGGTCCTTCTGGAGGTATGTTCATTTTAAAGTCTAATCTTATGGTTTCTTCTGCATCCAATTGGGTGCTTGACTCTGGTTCTAGTGCTCATTTGTGCACTTCTATACAGGATTTTGAGGAGAGCAGGAGGCTGAGAGATGGAGAGATGATCCTATGCATCGAAAATGAAGTAAGAGTTGCTATTGTGGCTGTGGGAACCTACCCTCTGCGATTACCATTAGGATTAGATTTATTTCTTAGAGATTGTTATTATGTGCCTGCAGCAAGCAGGAATTTGATTTATGTTTCATGTTTAGCACAAGAAGGCCATGTGATTAGCTTTCATAAGGACCATTATAATATTTTTTATGAAAATAATAAAGTTACAGATAGTTTTCTTATTAACGATCTCTATCAGCTACATATTGATGTATCTGTATTTAATATTGAGCAAAATGTGAATGCCATAGGAATTAAAAGACCTAGAGATAGTCTAAATGATAAGTATCTGTGGCACCTAAGGCTAGGTCATATAGCGGAAGACAGGATTAACAAATTGGAGAAATTCGGGCTATTGAGTCTGTTGACTTTCGAGTCATATCCAGTTTGTGAATCATGCCTTCAAGACAAAATGATCAAGCTTCCTTTTGTGGGACATGGAGAAAGGGCCACAGACCTACTTGCCCTAGTACATACGGATGTGTGCGGCCCATTTGATGTGTCGGCTAGAGGCAACTACATCTACTTCATTACCTTTACTGATGATATGTCTAGGTACGGATATGTGTTTCTAATAAAACACAAGTCTGAAGCTTTTGAAAGGTTCAAAGAATTCAGACATGAGGTAGAAAAATAAACAGAAAAGCATTAAGATTCTTTGATCAAATCGACTCCACCTGGAATGCCTCAACTCAACGGGGTTTCAAAATAGAAAAATAGGACCCTACTAGATATGGTCCGTTTCATGATGAGCTTCACGGACCTCCCTGAATTTTTTTGGGGACATTGTCTCATGACAGTAATTTATGTATTAAATAGAGTTTCCTCTAAAATCGTTCCTACCACACTATATGAGATATGACATGGTAAGAAGCCAAGTCTGAATCATCTCAGAATTTGGGATTGTCCGGCTCATGTCAATAAATAGCAGACGGACAAGTTAGAGTTCAGATCTTTTAGAGCTCAGTTCATAGGATATCCTAATGAGTCATTAGGATACTATTTCTATATTTCGAAAGACCATAATGTGATTGTGAGTCAAAATGCTATTTTTCTTGAAAAATAGTTTATTCAAGATGGTGGCATCGGAAGAATAATTAAGCTCAAGAAGAATGTCTCCCAAGAGCAACGAGCTAAAAAACCTGAGGAACCTAATCAATCAGAATCAGTCTTAACACAACCTCTTCCACCTCGTAGATCGACTAGGGTTTTTCATCCTCCTGAAAGGTACTTAGGTTCCATACAAGAGGATGTAGAGAAAATGTTCCTCATGGAAAATGGGGCTCATGGTGATGACCCTAAGACCTATGACGAGGCGATATCAGATATCGACTCTGAGAAATGGTTAGAGGCAATGAGATCAGAAATTGACTCGATGCACTCAAATCAAACCTGGACCTTGATAGATCCACCTGAAGGTATTGTACCTATTGGGTGTAAATGGATCTTCAAGAGAAAGATAGGTGCAGATGAGAATGTAGAGACATTAAGGCTAGGCTCGTAGTAAAAGGTTATAGTCAGCACGAAGGCATTGACGATCAAGATACCTTTTCGTCCGTAGCCATGCTAAACTCCATCCGCACATTGCCTGCTGTTGCAGCCTATTTCGATTATGAAATATGGCAGATGGACGTGAAAACAGCATTCTTAAATAGACATCTTGAGGAAGATATCTATATGGAACAGCCACTTGGTTTCACATACAGTGATGATGATCACAAGATCTGCAAGCTGCAAAGGTCCATTTATGGACTTAAGCAAGCATCTCGAAGTTGAAATATTCATTTCAATGATGTGATCAAAATGTTTGGTTTCATCAAGAACAAGGAGGAACCATGTGTATTCAAAAAGGTCAGTGGGAGCGCAGTTGTCTTCCTCGTATTGTACGTAGATGACATCCTCCTAATTGAGAATGATATTCTCATGTTGACCTCAGTCAAAGTATGGTTGTCTAAGGAGTTCTCTATGAAAGATCTAGGAGAGGCATCCTTTATACTGGGAATTAAGGTCTATAGAGATAGACCAAATAGGATGCTGGGACTTTCACAGAAGATGTACATAGAGGAGGTGCTAAAGAGGTTTAGCATGGAAAACTCCAAAAGAGGTTTATTGCCTTTTAGACATGGCATTCATCTCTCCAAGAAGATGTGCCCTAGCACACCTGAGGAGATTGAATGCATGAGCAAGATCCCTTATGCTTCGACAATAGGGAGCCTCATGTATGCCATGCTATGTACACGACCTGATATAGCCCATGCTGTGAGTGTCACAAGCAGATATCAGTCGAATCTAGACGAAGAGCACTGGACTTCTGTGAAAAGTATCCTTAAGTACTTGAGAAGGACTAAGGATATATTTCTAGTCTTTAAGAATGGAGAACTCCAGATTCAGGGATATACAGACTCAGACTTTATGTCTGATATAGATGATCGAAAGTCGACATCTGAAAGTCTGTTCATTGCAATGGTGGTGTAGTTAGATGGAAGAGTTTCAAGCAGACGGTGATTGCTGATTCCACCATGGAGGTAGAGTACATTGCTGCATTAGAAGCTGTGAAGAAGGTATTCTGGTACAAGAAGTTTATCGCAGAGCTTGGAGTGATGTCATCGGATGCCATACCTCTTTACTGTGACAATAATAGCACCATAGCCCTAGCTAAGGAGCCAAGATCTCACCAAAAGTTCAAGCACATCAAGCGGCGATTTCATCTGATCCGTGATTACCTCGAAAAGGATTATGTCGAGATTATGAGAGTTGACTCCACAGACAATGTGGCAGACCCGCTGACTAAGCCATTGAGCCAGCAAAAGATCGAAGCCCACCTTGAGAAGATGGGACTTAGATATGTAGCCAATTGGCATTAGGTCAAGTGGGAGTTTGTTAGATGTGTACCCTAGATGTCAGATTGGCTGACATATTTCTGTACAGATCTAAGGACAAATTTATAATTTTGACTATAAATGAATAAAAGGATTATTCTTCTATCACATTGTGTCTGTGATACATCCTTTGAGTTAGTGAGAATGTAAATTCATATTTTCAAGAGTTGAAAATTTAAGACATGAATTTACATAACTAACTCATAAACAGCTCCTGACCATAGGATCATCACGAGGATGGTGATCGATCCGAAAGGTTGGTGTACGATCGCTTTCTTAGGGTAGATGTGTCTTGAGTCTACGGTGTGGAGATACTGGAGCGAGAGTATAGGTATTCGTTGAGAACGAGAGTACTGAGCATGACCACTTCGAGCAGTCATAAGGAAGTCTACCTTCTCGTCAATGACTAGCTCGATGCTGCAGTCGTGTGTCTAGTTCTTTGACCTGAGGTGCATCGATAGTTCATCTTGAGTGTGTTATAGTTTGACTACACCATAACTCGATCTCCTAGTCATTCAAAACTCTAAGGTGTATGTTGGTTGTAGCATATTCATTGTAGGAACTAGGTTGCACCAAGATGGGATGTATCAACCTCGGTAGATGGAGGAGTAGTCCTATAATAATTGAAAGATCGAGTCCTTAAGCCCATGGCCATGGTAGAGTGAAATAATGAAAAAGAGTTTTTCATTAAGGTTTCACATCAAACTCGGATCGATCGATTAACTCATATGACTGATGTTGGGTTTGACGAGTTCACCTTAACCCTAATTCGGTCGGGACTCATGATAGAGGAACTCAATCACACAGGTAGCTGCACCGAGAGGTTCATCTTCAGTTCTGGTGGGTTGCCACCACATACTACTAGGTGTCATTGATGGATTTTGGGAGCAATTAGAATGATCTTGATGATCGATCATTCTAATTGTATGAATCAGAAGAGTTCTAGTCCATCGAAAGGAGTTTCGATGATGTCGATGATGAGATCACGATATGTCTCATTATCATACAGAATTGAACCTAACTGGATCACACAAATAAGGGTTAGGATCTGGATGTCATCAATTGGACTAACCCAATTGATTTGGATAAGATCCAATTAAGTTCTAGAAAATCGTGCTAGCATATGATTGAGCCTAACTTTCTTCTCGTGTAATCTTTTCTATCTCGACTGAGCCAAATATGATTTGACTCACCCAGAGAACCTTAAAAAAGTTTTTCTCAGTCTAAATGAAGCTTGTCCAGCTCAGAAAAGGCTTGTCTTAATTCATGAGATGAATTTAAGACAACACCTGCTAATTCCTAGCACCTGTCAATTTTATTTTAGGACATCTGTCAAAAGTTGACATGTGGATCTTAAACTGAAGAGGGCTCATTGGAGGATTTTTGTGGAGTGTCCACAAGCCAAGCCACATCAAATTGGGTGCCATAATTAGATTATGGTGTGAGCCCAATTGGATTAAAGTGGGCACCCCAAGTGGATAAGGATTGGAGAGTCTTGATCAATTTAAACTCTTGGGCACCACCTCTATTTGTGCTTATCCAATGTTGGTGCCATCTTTTGGAGATAAGGTGGAGTTCTTATCTGATATGATCATATGACATCACTCCATCAATCAAATTTTTTTCAAAATTTATTGAAATTTTTTGATTGGTTGAATGATGTGGCACTGCGCAGCATACAGGGTCTATATAAACCCTGCTGCGCCTAGGGTTTCAAGGCAGAAGTTATTTTATGCATAAAACCCAATAGCTACCACCCTCTCTCCTCTTCTCTACATCCTCCCTACTCTCCTTCCTCTCCTCTTCACGTCCAAAGAGTTGGACGTCCATCTGGCAAAGATCCAATGCGTGGTGACGCCTGGAACAGAAGGCTGCAGGACTTCTTCGACAGACTGCTGCTCCAACTTCAGAAAGACTTTTGAAGATCTTTCTAATCAGATTTAGATCTAATTTTTGGAGTGTAGATTTGCGAGGAGAAGACATTTCAGATCCTGCCTGAGTGGATACTGGTAGAGACCAGGTGCTTGCATGGCTACATCAGAACCTCAGACTGTGCAGAGATTATCTACAGGGTAATCAGATTACTCTTGAGGTATTACTTGTTTCCTCATCCCTTTTAGATTTATTTTAGACTTAATATCAGATATGAAGATTAGATCTAGAGACTTAGATCTGAAATAAATATAAGATAATTTTTTTTAAAATTATTTTACCTCAGATTGATGAAATCTGGAAGATCCTATAGAGGAAAAGCGATTTTCCTTCTTCACTATGCACGGAGCGTGCACGTGAAAATGCCAACCCAAGCCCAAGCGATGTGTGGGCACGGCATAGACGGTCTACCACATTTTCGTGATCTACGGTTGGATGCGTGGACCGAGCATCCATTTCTAGGATATTTTTTACGGTCCACGAAGGATCGGGGTTAATTTCTTCAGTGTTTTACGGGGTCCATGCAAATTCTGGTGGACTGGAGGCATGATCGAATGGTCCTCCTTTCTCCCAATTTTGATCCGATGGCTGAGGGCTTTTTTTGGTTGATTTAGGCTTGATTTTGATCATTTTTTTGGATGATTTTGGGCCGTGTGATACAGATCCGATGGTGGATCTTCTTTCTTTGATTCTACAGCAAATAGGAGTCTATTTTTTATATGATTTGGACTTGGTTTCACCTGGTGACGAGCTCTATTTAAAAAGAGGACTTGGGAGAAGGTTCTATAGCTTGAGAGCAGAAAAACAGCAACCAAAATAGAAGATTCAAGAGAAGAAAAAGAAGAGATGTGAAATTTCTTTGAGAGAAAAAAAATAAAGCATTTTTTTTTGTAAAAGAGAGTCTGTGTGAGCTTTTTATTTTTTTTCTTCTTATTCTTCTTCTTTTCTCCAAATTTTATACTTCATTGTATCGTGAATTATTAATAGAAGAATGTTGAGGAGGTCTTGCCTGTGGACGTAGGCCAACAATCAGGCCGAACCACATAAATCTGGTGTGCTTTCTTTTCTCTTATTTTTATTGCTTGATTATCTCCCATATTTTGCGTTCTATATTTGTTCTAGTTATCTTTCCTCTACAAAATGATCTTATTTTCACTGTACTTATGTGCTGTGTGGATCGAGGTGTGCTTGATTATCCCATGATTTATTTTTTCAATTTGGTATCAGAGCGTAGGAGATTCTTTTGTAGCTAGTTTGATTTGAAATAATAACGGGCAAGGTGACGACAACAAAATACAAGATACCAAAGTTTAATGGATCAAACTTTATAGTTTGGAAGATGAAGATGCAGGTGGTATTGATCAAGGATGGTTGTGAAATTGCTTTGCAAGGAAAAGAATACAAACCTCAAGAGATAATAGATGGACAATATGAAGAGAAAGACAAGCTGGCAATGGCGAACCTCTATTTGGCATTGGATGATTCTATATTGTTCAAAATCAAGACCAAGACTATTGCAAAAGGAGTTTGGGAAAAAATGAAGAATTTCTGTGAAGGTAAGTCTTTGGTAAATAAAATCTATTTAAGATGGTAATTATACAATCTGAAGATGAAGAATGGGGCATCAGTTTAAAAGTACTTGGGTGTATTCAATTCCATTGTGAGCAAGCTTGCGGTCCTAGATGTCAGAATTGATAATGAAGAGAAGGCCAGCATTCTACTTTGTTCTATGCCAGAGTCTTCAGATAATTTTATCATGAACTTGAGTCATGTTGAAATCCTCAAGATGGAGTCTGTTGTTGCATCATTACTTATAGAAGAGATGAGGTAAAAATCTAGCCAAGAAAGCTCTTCAGAAGAGGCCATGGTAGCACAGGCAAGCCTTTCGAAAGGCAACGTGGTGATCGAGGGAAGACAATATCTAAATCCAAGGGCAAGAAGAAGGTGAAATGTTGGAATTGTGGAAAAATAGAGCACGTAAAGAAAGATTGCCGTGCCAAAGGAGTTGATACAAAATTTGAATCAAAAAACTTTCAAGGCAATGTAGTAGAAAGTGAAACTGATTCGGCTACTTCAGATGATGAGAATACATTGATGGCATTAGAGAGATCTGAGCTTACATGTTATTAGATTTTGGATTCGGGGGCATCTTTTCACATGACTCTTTTTAAGGAGTAGTTTCATACATACAAATCATTGGATGGAGGAGTTATCTATTTGGATAACAATACAACTTGTCCTATGATTGGAGTGGGAGATGTTCGGATCAAAATATTTGATGGTATAGTTCAGATAGTTTTTAATATATGGTATGTTCCTGCATTGTGCAAGAGTCTACTGTCACTTGAAAAGTTTTGTAAGCAAGGCTTAAAGTTTATCGAAGAGAAATTTCAATTGAAGGTGTCCAAAGGGTATTTGGTAGTGACAAAGGGAGTACAAATAGGTGATCTTTATAAATTGATGGGTGAGACTCAGGTGGAAGAGGCGGCAGTAGCAAGTTCAAAGATGGTATCTCCGACGGTTTGGCATCGATGTTTGGGACATATAAGTGAGCATGGGCTACAATTATTATCAAATAAGGAGCTTCTTTCGAGGTTCAAATCAGTGCCACTAGAATTTTATGAAGATTGCATCTATGGTAAACCAAAAAGGATCTCTTTCTCTTTATCACAGCAGCAAAGTAAAAAATTTTTTGAGCTAATTCACTCAGATTCTTAGGAGTCGCCTGATAGATCATTGGGTGGATGTTCTTACTTCATCTCCTTCATTAATGACTATTCTCAAAAGGCTTGGATATATATTCTGATGCAAAAATCCAATGTTTTTGAAACCTTAAAGAAATTTAAATCTCTGGTGGAAAATGAAAAAGGTTTGAAAATTAAATACCTATGTTCTGATAATGGAGGAGAATATTGCTCTAAGGAGTTTGATGAGTTTTGTAGTGAGCATGGAATTCGATGATAGCTTACGGTTCTCGGGATACCACAGCAAAATGATGTGGCAGAGAGATTTAATAGAATACTCATGAAAAGGGTCCATAGTATTATGAGCACTACAAAACTTGACAAGAGATTTTGGATAGAGGCTGGATGCACGGCTTGTTACTTGATCAATCGACTACCGACAAAATCACTTGGGTTGAAAATTTTTGAAAAACTTTGGAGCAGCAAGCCAGTAAATTATTTCTATCTCCATGTCTTTGGTTGTGATGCATATATGTGGATTCCAAAAGAAAAGAGGACAAAATTGGACAGAAACTCTCAGAGGTGCATCTTTCTTGGCTATGCTAAGGAGTAAAGGGGTATCGATTGAGGGACCCTACAACCCACAAGATCGTTGTTAGTCAAGATGTTGTTTTTAATGAAGAATATTTTCAAGGCACCAAGGAAAAGCAAGATGATGAAGCCATTACTTTTGTTGAGTTCTTTGATGTAGGTGACGAAGTGCAAGCAAAGCAAGCATAGGAGAATGACGAGATAGTTGATGATGGACCAGGTGCAAAATCTTTACAATTCTCTGAGGATGCTATCTCACTGGAAGAGCCACCAACAGAGTCTGAGTGGCCTAGAAGGGTCATTAGACCTCCTGCAAGGTATGATGACTATATCACTTCTTTCATTCCTTCTACTAACCATGTTTACACTTATGTTGCTTTGGCAGAGGAGGATGAGCCAACTTCATACAAGGAGGTATGTGAGTCCACCAATACTGAAAAGTGGCATTATGCTATAGAGGAGAAGATGGAGTCACTTCAAAGAATAAGACATGGGAGCTTGTAGTTCTATGAAAAAGAGGAGTCCAATCAGATGTCGGTGGGTCTATAAAGTGAAGAAGGATACAGATGAAAATGTAGAGAGGTTCAAAGCATGTTTGATAGTGAAAGATTATGCTCAAAAATCAAAAATTGATTTTGATGAGATCTTCTCACCAGTGGTTCATCTTACTATTATTTAGGTTGTTTTGATGATCACGGCAGTTATGGATTTAGAGCTCGAGCAGATAGATGTAAAGATGGCTTTCCTATATAGTGACTTGGAGGAGGAGATTTATATGATGCAATCTGAAGATTTTGTTTGAAAAAGATAAGGAGGAGTTGGTTTGTTGGTTGAACAAATCATTGCACGGTCTCAAACAGGCATCAAGGTGTTGGTACAAGTGATTTGATTTCTTCATTGTGAGTTTGGGATTTGATCAACTGGAGACAGATCATTGTGTATATTCTACGATTATGATGATAGGAGCTTCTGTATCTTACTGTTATATATCGACGATATGGCGGTCGCAAAAAATAGCAAGAGTCGAATATCAGATATGAAAGCTCAGTTGACTGGGGAGTTCAAGATAAAGGACTTAGGAGCCGTGAACCAAATACTCGAGATGAAGGTGCTATGGGAGAGGAAGGATAGGAAGGTCTGGCTTTCACAAAAGAGATATGTGGAGAAAGATCTGCGGTGCTTCAATATGTAGAATGTAAAGCCGGTGTCTACCCCATTTTTTATTCAGTTAAAACTGTCAGCAGAGCAATCACCCAGTACGGAAGCAGAAAAGGCTAACATGGCTCGGGTACCATATTCATCAGCAGTAGGGAGCCTTATATTTGCCATGGAATGCACAAGATCAGATATTGCACAAGCAGTGAGAATTGTGAGTCGGTATATGACAAATCTAGATAGTGATCATTGGATAGCAGTAAAGTAGATCCTACAGTATCTGAGAGGGACGACTAATCATTCACTCTGTTATGGCTCAGCAGGTTTGGAGTATATTGGATATGTTGATTCTGATTTTGCAAGTGATCGAAACAAAAGAAGATCTACCACAGGCTATGTATTTTCCATAGGTGATAGTACTATTAGTTGGGAGTCTAAGCTTCAGTCAGTGGTGGCATTATCAACGACAGAGGCAAAGTATATTGCAGTGATACATGTATACAAAGAAGCTATCTAGCTCAAGAAGCTTCTTGGAAACTTCAAAGTGAAGCAAGATATGATGAGGATGAATTATGATAGATGTGGTTGATAATAACATCCGATATTTTACTCTCAGATACATCATATTGACATTCGCTATCACTTTGTGAGAGATGTGATTGATAATGATCTAGTTTTATTGCTAAAAATTCATACAGATACAAATCCAGCAGATGTGTTGATTAAGTCGGTGGCAGTGGAGAACAATTGGAGCAAAGCTTCTCTCGGTCTTGGAGCTATGTGAGGAGTGGGAGGTTGGCAAGACCTCTAGGGACGACATTCTTGTGACATCGACACATGTCTTCAAGTGGAAGAATTATTTGAATGAAGCCCATGTCCGACCAGGCCCAGCCATAGAACGGCAGCCCAGGCCCATGCGTGGAGCGCGCATGCGAAAACATCGGCCCAAGCCCGGGCGGTGTGCCGGCATGGCGTACATGGTCTACCACATTTTCACGATCTATGGTTGGGCACGTGGACCAAGCGCCCGTTTTCATGGCATTTCTCATGGTCCATGATGGACCGACATCCATTTCTTCGACGTTTCTCGCAGTCCACGCGAATTCTGATAGATCGGAGGCACGATCGAACAATCTTCCTTTTTCTCGATTTTGATCCGACGGCTGAGGACTTTTTTCGATTGATTTAGGCCGGATCTTGATCATTTTTTGGGTGATTTTGGGTCGTGCGATGCAGATCTGACGGTGGATCTTCTTTCTTCGATTCTACAATGAATAGGAGTCCGTTTTTGACACGGTTTGGATCTGGTTTCCCTTGGTAACGAGCTTTATTTAAAGAGAGGATTTGGAAAAAGGTTTTGCAGCCTAAGAGCAGTGAAAATAGCAACCGAAAGAGAGGATTCAAGAGGAAAAAAAAAAAGAGACGTGAGATTTTTTTGAGAGAAAAATAATAGAGTATTTTTCTTTTGTAAAAGAGAATCTATGTGAGCCTTTTATTTTTCTTCTTCTTCTTCTTTTGTTCAAATTTTATAATTTGTTGTGCCATGAATTATTAATAGAAGAATATTGAGGAGGTCTTGTCCGTAGCGTAGGCCAACAATTAGATCGAACTACATAAATTTGGTGTGTTTTCTTTTCTCTTATTTTTATTACTTAATTATCTTCCGTATTTTACATTCTACATTTATTCTAGTTATCTTTTCTCTACAAAACGATCTTGTTTCTGTTATACTTGTGTACTATGTAGATCGAGGTATACTCGATTATCCCATGACTTGTTCTTTCAGTTAAATACAAATCCAACTGCTGGCCTGAGAGGATAATCTGCACCAACAGTACTACACCATAAACAAATCAAAAAGATGGGGTACTTTCCTTGTACTTGCAGGCATAAGAGCAAAGGGATGAAAAGAAGTAGTCAAACCTTAGGCCAACTTGCTGTTGAGGTCGTCCAAGGTTTTCATAAGTCCATGTCCCTAACTCAAGGGACCTTTTATGTCCAAATTCTGTCTTGGATTATATTTGTCTGAGAAAATTTAGTTAAGTGCTCGCACATTATAATAAAAAATAATAAAAAAATAATTGTGCTATTTGGGTATATTTTTTATTTGTATCAAATAAAAGAAAGTACCAGCTAATGAAGTTAATAAATTCTCTTGATGGGGATTCAAAATCTCATCTTTATGAACGTTTGGAGGATCAGAACACCATCTATGTTATGTAGTTCATTAGTTGGGCAGAATTGGATTGTTCAAAATGTCATTTTAGTGAAAATAACAATGGATGATTGTTATGGATCAAAAAAGACAATCAATGATTATTATTGTCGCTTGCTTTCAAGAGCACAATATTGACATCCATTATTCTAAAGGGAACTTTATGGGGTGCATCTCCACCCTAAAATTTCCACTTCTTCAACTCCACCTTCACATGGACAGCATGTGCAAAGCACTAATGCAATCTAAGGAGATGTTTACAAGATAATTAAAATGGTTGTTATAATGTTTTAATGCTTTAAAACCGATTCATCCTGGAGGAAAGAGTTTGACTTAGTTGCTACTCTTGATAAGCAAATCCAATCCCATGCCAGATCATTAATTTGGTATAACTACACAAAAACTTTAACAACTGCATAAGCTAGCACCTTGGAGTATTCTAATACAACAAAAAGTAAGTAATATTATTTTAGATTTTATATAATAATTATTAAAAAAAATAATTAGAAAGCTAGTTTAGACATGGATAACTAGTCAAAGTCGTATTGACCGAATGCTGTAGTTAAACTAGAGTAGCATACTGGTTACTTAAGTAACCTATGACCATCAACATCTCACCAACTTCAACGAAGGATCCCCCAGAGTTGCACCAAATGGGAAAGCTTCAGATTCGCACCAAATTTACTACACCACAAAGAACACATAAAATCTTTAATTTTATTGATTAATCATGCACAATCGTCATACATCGAGTCCTCATAATACCATAGGGTCATAGGACTATAATAAGAAATGGATTTCTGGAACTAATCGGAAAGTTCAGGTGTGAAAATATAACTTTAAAACATCTGGTGGCGTCATAATTAGCATCTAGTTATTGGATGACTTGTGGACCTTTGCAGACTCAAAAGAGGCAGATTTGTTATAAAAAAAAAAAAAAGAGGCAGTTTTGTTTTGATATTATGGCCTATTAATTCTACAAGAGATTTTAGAAAATCTTCCGGTGAATGAAGCGAGAAAAGAAAGTTGAAGAAAAAAAAAATAGCTCATCCGAAATGGAAATGAAATCGCATTTTACTTGTGGTGACGATGGTACATTTATTCATAAAATAACAAAAAGAAAACTCATCAAAATCTGTATCTTTTTTTAAAAAAATAACTTAATTATGCAAAATAAAAAAAAAATGAATTTCTTTTATTTCTGACAAAATCTTATAAAGAACATCAATCTACAATCCATTCACTTCATTTTAGCGACATATTATGTGTAGGTTTTTTCCCAAGATTTTACAGAAAATATGGACTGCCAAACAAAATAAGAGTGTAACCCTCAATCAAACTAGAAATGGACCTCATGACAACGAAGGCCTGAGACCCTGCACCATCAGCCTTATAACTTCAAGTCCAAGTAGTTCCTACAACTGATATCTCCATGTTATTGTCTACCCACTGGACCACCCAAAAAAGGCCAGTACAGCAGTCATCATTGTATTTCCAAGAAGTTCATCAGAAAATGTATGTCACACACCTCCTTCTAGGTAGGTTTCGGGCAGAAGCAGTAGTTGGTGCATCATCAAGTTATTTTTTTCCTAGATAATCCAATCCTGGATGAGTTGTCTCTCCTCTCGTCTTAAAATATTGGTAAGTTGCTTTTGTTAAAGGAGGTCCTTTTGTAAGGCATATTCGGATCGGTATTATTAAAACCTTGGTGTGCATTGCATCATTTTCGTATGTATGTATGTATGTATGTATGTATGTATGTATTCTGAAGTTATATGCTATGAACCAATAATATTATACCATGTGGTCACATCAATATCCTACAAAAATAATGATTGCTGAACATGAAAGTCTCTCTATAAATTGGGCTATTTGTTCCCAGAAACCAGCAGAGGACACTTGTTTCATCAAAAAAAAGGATTCCTTGGTAGTGGAGCTTTTAGAATACCCACCATGTTAGCCCTTTCTCCCCAAGGTCCCCATCTCTTTTCCACCATGGGTTGGCAAGAAGAAGACAACATCAGCCATGTGCTCAACACCGAAGAAGCCTTTGCAAGCCACACCCCAAAGGAAACAGAAACATCCTACCAATCTCTTGGGCTTTCACCCACTCAGCCAGAGTTCGAGCTTGATGACCTCCAAAACTCCACTCTTTCACCCACTCAGGCAGAGTTTGAGCTTGATGACCTCCAAAACTCCACTTTTTCCATCAGAGACCCTTCCAACCCCACCAGGAAGCTGAACCACAATGCCTACGAACGCGACCGGAGGAAGAAACTCAACACCTTGTACTCCTCCCTCCGCTCTCTACTCCCAGAGACGGATCAAAGTGTATGCCATCTCTCCCTCTCCCTCTCCCTCTCCCTCCCTCTCTCTCTCTATCGGTGTGTATTCACCATGAATTTTATAGCAGAAGAAGCTGAGCATTCCATCGACTGTTTCCCGTGTTCTGAAGTACATTCCTGAGCTACAAAGGCAGGTTGAGAAGCTAACAAGGAGAAAGGAAGAGATCTTATTGATGGTGTCGAGGCAAGAAGAACATGGCCATAATAGTACGGGAGGCATAATCTATCCTATTGTTTCAGCAACCTGTCTTAATAACAAAGAAGTCATGCTCCAGATCTGTTTCTTGCATAAAGCTGTATGTCTTCCTTTCTCTAAGGTTCTAAGGGTTTTGGAGGGAGAGGGTCTTCAGCTCATGAATGCCTCCACTTTTACCACCCATGCTGACAAGACCTTCTACACCCTTCATCTTCAGGTTTGTGCTCCATTTCCTTCGGTTGCTTTAATTTTTTTATGTAATTGTGTTTGATGTGCTAAAGTCTTTTGCTTTTTGTTCTTTGATCAACAGGCAAGGGAATCCAGGAGCATAGAGTGTCAGATCTTCTGCGAACATCTCATCAAAACTATAAGAGAGCAAGCAGCACTTGGTTCCATTAGACACTGTATGTAAAGAAGATACGGATGGAAATTCTCTGATGAAAATTTATGTGACAATATTAAGAAAAAAAAAATCTGTGAGTGTTTCAGGCTTGTAAATAGGTTTGTGTCTTTTAAAGAAGTCTAATAGCTTATGGCCTATGCAAAGTTCTTTGTAGTAATAGGCATAAGCAGTATGATTTTGTGCTTGGTTTGTGAACAATCTTTTTGAGAAGTGGTTTATATGTGAATTGCCCCTGAAGATTCTATGAAGAGAAGAAGAGCATGACAAAGTGGGATTTCTCTACTTTTCTTAAAAGCTGTGTCATCATCTCATGAAAATTCAAATTGCCTTTTAGGATTAAAAATTTCAGTCTTCTTAAATACATCTACATTTCTTATGTCAATAATTCAAAATTTCTATTTCCCAACATGACACTTAAAACATGTCTATATTTCTAAATATGATACTTCCTTAGGTACATTTTAAATTTTTAGAAAAATATAATTTCTTTTATTCCTAACCATCCACATTATAGAGGATAATATAGTAAATTAATCATCTACCCAATGAATCCATTTACTAGAGAAGGCCACAAGGAGGTATAGAATGCCAAATTTCTAGATATGGGATGTCAAAGGAAACTTGGGATGCCAAATTTCTGATTACCATCCAATCAGTCTCATCCATAGCTGTATTACGATTATATCTAAAGTCTTGGCGCTTCGGCTGAAGCTTCATGGGTGATTTGGTTGATGAGGCACAATTAGCTTACATTAAAGGGTGCACTATCCTTGACAATGTCTTGTGTGCTTTTAAAATTCTCTATCAATTTAGAAAGACTCATTCCGATGGTATCATCTGTACGCTTGATTTCACTAAAGCTTTTGATAAACTTAGCATCAATTATCATCTCAAAGTTTTGGAAGTTTGTAGCTTTCCAAGAAGATGGCTTGGTTGGCTCGAGCACATTCTTCTCTCCTCTAAAGTTGCTACTTTAATTAATAGAGAACTTGGTGATTGGATTCTTTATAAATATGGTATTCAGCAAGGAGACCCTCTCTCTCCCTATTTATTTATCTTGGCTGTTGATACTCTTTCTAAGTTACTTAATAATACTGCCAGTTCTAATCTTTGTTGAAAGTCTAAGGTGCCTTCTGACTTGAGGTGGCACCAAAATCTTTCAATATACTGATGATATATTGATCTTTGCCAAAGTAATTAAAGAACATATTATGGTTCTCAAAATCATCCTTTATTTTTTTGAGCTACTCGCAGGATTAGCTATCAACTTCCAAAAGAGTACCATTGCTTCGGTTGGACATAATTCTTTTTTTTTGGTTGAATGTGCTTCTTGGATCAATTGCAAAGCATCCTCTCATCCTCTTCCCTATCTTGGACTTCCTTTAAAGGTTGCTAAGCTTTTAAAGGTTGATTGGATGCCGCTTATTTAGAAATTTGAAGCCAAGTTAGCGGCATGGAAAGGCATGCTTCTCTCGTTTGGTGGTCATCTAATTCTTGTAAATGATGTTCTCTCCACTTTGCCTCTTTATTTCATTTCCATTTTTAAGCTCTCTTCTTGGGTCCTTAAAAAGATTGATTGCATTTGTTGCTCCTTTCTTTGGAGTGCCTCGGATTCGGCTATTGGGATCGCTTGTAAAATGAATTGGGGGAAAGTTTATCTCTCCAAGGATGAGGGTGTCCCTGGGGTTAAAGATTTAAAAGCTTTTAATTTAGCCTTGTTAGCCAAATGGGGATGGAGTATACCTCACAATGATGCTCACCCTTAAAAAGGTAAAATTTTCTGTTAGCTTTCCAAAGAAACTCCATTGTTAGCCTTGTTAGCTTGGACGAAGCAACTCCATTGGTTTCACTTTAATAAGGTAAAATTTTCTGTTGCTTGGTGACCAAAGAAAAAATTCTCTCATATTTGGAGAGATATCTCCATAGCTTTCTCACCTCTTTGGAATATATAGATCCTCATATCAAATTGGCAATGGTCTTTGTGCTCTTTTTTGGAAAGACTACTGGTTGTCTGATGCTCTCATTTGCTTCACATTCTCTAATATCTTTCAAGCTTTTAGACAAAAATCTAGAATTGCGGTAGAATTCTTCAACTCTAAAAGATTGACTTGGAATATCAAATGCCCCCATGGGATATCTATAGAGGCTCAGCATGAAAAGCGAGCTCTGCTTAATCTGCTACCTCCTAAGAGTGTTTCAGGCTTGTAAATGGGTTTATATCTTTTAAAGAAGTCTAATAGCTTATGGCCTATGCAAAGTTCATGTTGTAATAGGCATAAGCAGTAAGATATTGTGCTTGGTTTATGTACATGATCTTTCTGAGAAATAGTTCGCATGTGATTTGCCCTGGAAGATTTTATGAAGAGAAGAAAATCATGGCAAGATGGAATGTCGCTACTTATCTTAAAATATGTGCCATCATCTCATGAAAATTGGGCTATTCATCAATGGTGGTAGCTAGATGTGGCGGGAGAGCCGGGGGGGGAGAGAGAGAGAGAGAGAGAGAGGGGGGAGAGATCATGGAGTAATGTTGCTATTGCATCTGGCCTCCCAGCAATGATCCATGGGTTAACCCATGCAGGAGCAAAAACACCCTTGCAAGCCTTCCAGTTTCATCAAACTAAACTTTAATAGTTGATCAAATAATAAAAATAGAAATTAGTGTAACACATGTGTAGGTTAGTAGTTGAGTATCAAAATTTTAAGAGATTTTATGGAAGCAATCCAACAAAGATAATTAATAGCAGATCCGATCAACAAGAAGGAAGAATTTCCTCAATGTGCTCAATTTGGATCTCTCAAAAAATGTCTAGAAAAAAATAGAAAGATAGCAAAAATAGAATCTACATCTCCTTTTCTTTTATTGAAAAATTATATACTTATATATTGCCTCTATTTATATTAGTGAAGTTAACTCTTTAATTTGGACGAATTTCTCTTCTAGTTTAAATAGGATTCAATTTTTTCAAAATTAACATGACCAGTGAAATAAATATGAAAAAGCTAAGAGCGTATTTGGTTACTGTCACGCCCCCGACCCGAGATCGTGAATCGAGGGTCGCGGCAACTGCCGCATACTCATGAAGAACTCTCTCCATAAGCATGCAAGGCATCTCATCACGATATCAATGCATCGCAGCGGAATAAATTTAAATAATTATTATTCAACTGTAATTCAAGTAATTAAATCAAATGTCTTACAACCAATAAAATTTTACTAAAACAATAAATCTAAGTTCAATGAAGTTGACAATCCTAAATCTCGCCTCTAAAAGCTCTGTCCCAATATTTCTTCCCACGTTCGAAATTAATTATCTGAATCTGAAAAATAGAAAGAAAGGTAATGAGCTAGACAGCTCAGTAAGTAACAAATATCTCTACCAGATATTCAGATATTATATAATTTTCAAGAATAATGCTGCAATTAAACATAAAAATATATTTCATTGCTGATTTAATGCAAATCCAATATTTTCAAATATTCATATATAATATAATCATAAATCTGATTCGATTCAAAACACTCGAAACTCAACAGCCTCGACTATGACCAACGTTTAACCCCCATTGGCGGGGTCCACAGAATACCAACGCACAACTCCCACTGGCAGGGTCCAGAAATACCAGCGCACAACCCCCACTGGCAGGGTCCACAAATACCAGCGCACAACCCCCACTGGCAGGGTCCACAAAGTACCAACGTATAATCCCCATTGGCGGGGCCCAATGAAACATAGTTAGGCTGAGAGCATAAATCCGATCTATATCAAAACACTTAGTACCACAATATATATCATAATCTTTCACTAAATATGTGCATAAATCGATATACCATAACATTTCAAAAGCACTTTTCTTTCAAAACATAATTCCATAAATCATGCATAATTTCAGAGAATAATTATTTATTTTCAGAATAAATATGGAATATCTCGAGAAGATGATTCATTACTTACCTTTCACGGAGCACTGAATGAACAGATCGACTAACTTCTAGGAGATTCTTCCGTACCTATTATCCAAAATTATATTTTTATATTAATTTTTAATTCAAAAATTAAATCTAACAAATTTCAAAATCAAAATCTCACTTAAAATCAGACTCGTCTCTAAACTTGATCAGAATCATCAGATGAAGCCTTCCACTTCGCTATTCTTAGAGGAATAATTTTAGAGAGAGAAATTCATCAAGAGAGAGAAACAAGCTAGAGAGAGAAAATTCTAGAGAGAGAAAGTAGAGAGAGAAAGTCCAATTCCAGAGAGAGAAAGTCAGGGTTCAGACTGAAAGAAGAGAGAGAAACTCTCTCTCTCATCAATTTCAATTTTTATTTATTTATTTATTTATTTATTTATTTATTTACTTACTTACTTATATATATATATAAATATATATATATATATATTTTTTATTATTATTATTTTTTTTTCTTTTCTTTTCTTTTCTTTTTCTTTTTCTTCTTTTTTTTTCTTCTTTTTTTTCTTTCCTTTTCTTTTTCTCTTTTTCCTTCTTTCTTTTTTCTTTTTCTTCTTTTTCTTTTTCTTCTTTTTTTTCTTCTTTTTTTTCTTTCCTTTTCTTTTTCTCTTTTTCCTTCTTTCTTTTTTCTTCTTCTTCTTCCCGCGCTGGAACAGAGGACTCTTGTCCTCAGGCCTTAATCGGCCGTTCGGGCCGCGGTTGCCACGGCAGAGGCCGGCGGCCGACGGGCCATCTCCCCCGGTCACGGAGGAAACAGGGCCGGCGGTCAATTCCGATCGCCGGCGCCGGAGATTTCACGAAAAATAAGCCCCAAAAACAGAGTCTTTTCCCGACCAAAAATCGGCAATGTTCGTCGCCGGCCACCGCGCACAAACGCACGGGGGAAAGAGGAAGGAAGGGAGGAAAAAGAGAAGAACTTACCTCGGCCTCTTGGGACCTCGTCGGAGAGAAAACACGACGAGAACCCAACTATGCCCGCGGCTCTTATTCGAGGAAATCGGAGAGAAGGAGAGAGGAAGGAGGTCGATGTTGGGTCTCAAGAGGGAGGGGGTCTTCTTATAGAGAACCCTAGGACTCCGAGGGGTCCTAGGAGTCCTAATTTGCCTGGGACTCGCCGGAGAAGAAGACTCCTACCGGGAGTCTTCTTCCCGGTTTTGCATCCCCTATTTTTTTTTTTTCTTTTTGGTCTTGGGTCTAAGTTTTGGGCTATCACAGTTACACAATTCGATTTTTGATTTTTGATTTTGAAAAAGTATTTTTTATTTTTTTTATTTTTACTATTGAGTAAAAATAAAAAAATAAAAAGTATGTTTGGTAACTACATTGCTATAAAGCAAAAAGTAATGTTTGGAGATGGTAGGTGAAGAGCTTGACAATGGAGAAGGATTTAGGAAGGGAGGGAGAAAGGGATGAAGAGGTGAAGAGCTCGACGAGAGAGAAGGATTCGGGCTCTTTACTTTTTGATTTGATATTTTAGATATGTGGAAGTAAAAAAAGCAGAAAAGCAAGTTTTGAGAAGCAAAAAATTTTTGCTTTGTATATAAAGTAATTATTTTGATTCTTTTAATTTTTGCTTTTTTCTTTCATGATGTTACCAAACATTGCTTTTTGATTTTTACTTTTTAAAAATTAAAAAATAAAAAAGTATATTTTAATGGCTAATCAAACGCATCCTAAAATTTTAGATGAGATAGATCTTGATTTCTATATTGATTTTTCCTTTGATGTTTTACCAATTTTTATCAAATTGAGAGTTATGCCTAATCAACATCTTTTTTGGAAAGAAAAGTTTCACTTTGACTGATCTATATATTTTGGATTCAATTAATAGAATTTGGGCATGCTCACATTTGGTGTGCGACACTCTTTATCAAAGGTGCCACATTATAGAGCTCAAAAAGTCATTTGATTTTTTTTAAAAAAAATCATCTCAATTGAATGTCAGATGGCTCAATTATAATCTCTAAAAATTTAATACACAATTAAACTTTCCGATATAGTGGATGTAGCTCATAGATTCTGACTAGTCCTATTTGTAGTGGCCAAAGTAGTCTACTTTGAGTTCAGTGATCCTCTTAAATCAATTACTAAAATAGTTATGATAATAGCCAACTCTAAGATAGTTGTTTTAAAAATTGTCTACTCATCATAATTCTTTGTTTGTATACCATAACATCCATGATCCATCCATTGCTTTTAATTCCTGAACCATCTCAATTAACTATTTATTTTCCCATTTGTTTGATGACCAAGTTACCTTCTAGTACATCATTCACAAGCTTAAATCATACAGGAGACTAGCATAGCAAACTCAAACTTTTGCTAAAGGCAATCAGATCTCAAAATTCGGATCATTGGATTATGGGCCTTTATTTTTTGGGATCTAGATGAGCTAACATTCATGCCACATTCGCAAATAGTTCTATAATCACAAGTTGTTAGTTAAAGTACTCTATTAAGGTGCATATTGCATGCTGATAGTCAGTGAGAATCCGTGCGAATATGTGTTTAATCCCATATTAATTATTTGCTAGAAAAATCTTGGGTACTTATATAAGATCAATAACCCAAATAATACTTGTCGACTAATTTTTTTGGATGAGATTCTAGATTGTTACAAATGGTATTAGAGCGAACATAGCCTATAACTCAAATGGACTAAGGGATATTATAGTATGGATTCATTGGACTGACCATAAGCTGGTCGTGATATTTATGAATGGATGTATATTAGTCTGGTGAGGATGCTACGATTTAAATAGAGAGAGTATATGAGGATCCGTGTGGGAGTATACTTAGTTCCACATTGATTATTCACTGGAAAGATTATGGATGCTTACACAGAATCAAAAAATCTAAATAATCTTTTTCAACTAGTTTTTTTTGGATAAAGTCTTTCGTTGTTGCATAATGGAATGGCCATTTTGCTTTGCCCAAAGACACCACATGTGCAAGTGATCCATAAGCTATCATTGATCAAATGCAAACATGATCCAAACCCACATGCGAGTTATATGTGTGAACAGAATTTTGATGTCTTCAACCATAAATTAAATGGAAGCGTAAACTATATGGAAGATTTGCCTATAGACGTTTCATGGTAATTAAATAAGAAGAAATAGAAAAAGGTAAAACTCCTAAGTAGGTCGCTTTAGATCAGGACAGATGTAATAGAAAACCTAAGTCCACTCATGTCACTTACGTCAGAATTCTTCAATTAATTTATTAGAATCTCCCAAATAATTACAGTTAAGAATTTGTCTTCCAAGCTTGTTTGTATTTGTTTGGAAAACGATGACATCAATTCCGTAGAAATCACTATCAATCAAGAAATAGTGTTTTCTTCCCCAAAACCAATTATGTAGTGAAATCAAATGGGATGCATGCATCATCCAACAAAATGAGATCATCCTACAGATGGTCTCAAGCTGGACAGGGTGTACTAAATCTTGGCTTACTTGTCATGCAACTATGAATGAACTTATATGAATTGAGTCAATCCCTGATTTGTTGTCTCAAACCTATGCAGTTGGATCTTGGCTCATTTCCTAGCCAATCCGATCTCAGTTTATTTCAAGCCTAATTGATCAGCTGTCGATACATAAGTGGTAGGCTACATATAAAATCTGGCTCAAGTAATCAAATGAAACATTATTACAATAAATTACTATAAATTATGTTATAGTTGAAAGCAATTGAAAGATGATCAGGGAAATAAAAGTATATATATAACAATCATCACTGCCTTTAAAATTCGCTGGTTGACAACAGTTAATCTAGAAGACCCCATCCTACCTGAAGCAGCAGTTGCAGCCTTCTCATTTGGTTCCTGTTGCGGCCAATCCCCCCATCGTCCGATCATCAGTGTCGCGCATCTGCAAAAAAAGTCCTCACAGACCGGAGATGTCTCCGGTGGGGACCCTTCGACGGTCAAGTCAGAGAGGAGACTAGGCAACAGTGGAAAATCAAGGGCTCAGCGGAAGAGAGAGAGAGAGTTCAAAAGTTTAAAGGCACTTCAGAGAGCTTGAGAAAGTTTGTTCCAAACTTACCAAGACTGTTGCCTTATCCTATTTTATAGTAGAATACGGTATGGTCCCGTCATTAATGGTGCAGACAACTGGAGAGTTGTCAAATCATTGGGGGCTGTCAAATCACCGTAGGTTGTCAAGTCACTGGGATTAATCCATGTCCTTGACAGGATAACTACACATAGCGGTCGTACGGCGTTTGGATGGGCTGGCCGACTGTATGTCGGTATTCGACTGTCGGGACATCGGGTGATGATCCGAAGACACCGTCGGCTGGTCTGATGTCTTGCGGAAGTCGGACGTCGGCTGCCACCCCCGACAGTGAGTCAGTGATTTGGGTTTGGCCGCTTGACCGGTCGGGAACAGTATAAGTCTGTTCGGCCGACATACCTTCGGTCGGATATCGTCGGCAGTCATTATCGGCAGTCATCATCAGAGTCATCGTCGGAGTCGTCCGTCGGTCCGATCGATAGAGTCGAACGTCGGTCGGACCGATCCGAGAGTAAATCAATATACAGAAGTCGGTTGGTATATCCCAACAGTTTCTATTGGAGTCTATTTAGCATTTTGGCTTCTTGTTTCTGTTTTAATATAAAAGCTGTAATCAGATTGTTTGATACTACCCCATCTTCCCTTCATATATATTATCTTTCATCTCCTATATATACTTTTGCTTAATTCTTTCTATAATAAAAGCCAGATGGCTCATTGCCTCCTCCTACATCCAAAAAAACAAAAAAAGCCTAGGTGGAAGAAGCCTGAGAGGAACGTGGTTCCCACGAGGAGACGCCCTTCCGACGCATGCAAAGCTTGCCTATGCATGTGCTAGCCATGCAGGGAACACGTACCATGCCCTCGTTAATTATCTTTTGTTCTATGATCTGGATATAACTCCTATACGCCTATGTGTAATGATAATAATAATAATAACATATATTACTCATCAGCAAGGGATTTAAATATTTTGTGTTGTAGATCAAGAAGAAATAAAATATTTCCTATTGCAATTTCATTATGTATATTTTATTGGGAATGCAGCTAGACAAGGGACTCATATCGTCATCACAAAGTGGTCAGTGGTCATGGTAACATTATGTTGTCATTCGGTTAAAATATTCAAAATAATATTTTTTGAATTATTTTATCATCTAGTTAGGGTTATTGATGCCGATGAGAGGTAAGTAATAGCATCACATTAATAGAACCATCGTTTACAGAGTCTCAC
This sequence comes from Elaeis guineensis, assembly GCF_000442705.2. Classification (NCBI taxonomy): domain Eukaryota; kingdom Viridiplantae; phylum Streptophyta; class Magnoliopsida; order Arecales; family Arecaceae; genus Elaeis; species Elaeis guineensis. The sequence goes on along the minus strand of NC_025999.2, from coordinate 10,249,358 downwards.
ATTATTTTCATATGGTTATTTATAAATATTTTTTTATTTTAAACCATTGTTTCCTTTCGGGTAAAGTTGATAAGGTCCAGTAATAATGGCTATTATATAAACACACGGTATTGTCCTAAGTTGGAATGATTATATACGTGAAACCCAAGAAGGGTTTAGAAGAATTGAATGTTGCTAAATTGCACCTTTTTGGTTTTTGGTACAAGCCACAGGACCAGAGCCTTGGCTGTTCTCGTGAGAACCTACATGAGCACGTAGCTAAATCCTCATTAATCGTGCATAAGCTGAAACATATGGGACCAAGAAATCCGTCTAATATTTTTAGATGAGGTCCTAAGTAGGCCTACTCATGACAACCGGGCTGCTCGCCAGAGATTAAATCTTTTTGGACAAGTTCTGATTTGATTTTTAAGCCCAAAGGGCTCGCCTAGGCCTAAAATTTAAGCCCATCTATTAAATAGCATGGCTCGATTGCATCGACTTGACCCAAGCTTGCTCTTATATAATATAAAATAATATATATTATTATATAATATATTATATATTTTTAGCTTCTTTGTCATTTCATCCTCTCTCTCTCTCTCTCTCTCCACTTCCTCTCCACACCAACCTCTTCAAATCCTCCCCTCAAATGCTCCTTTAAAACCAAAAAAAAAAAGAAGAAGAAGAAGAGAGAGAGAGACCGTTTAGCAAAGACATTGACTCGATTCGAAAGCCCGAAGCGTGATAAGCAGAGGGCCCAGGCTTGAAAAATAAGCCCGACTATTGAGCCGGGCCAAACCAAGACCTGAAAAAATTAAGAGATAGTTTAGGTTGAGCCCGGCTTGAATACCCATTAAGTCTAGTCCTGAATTAGTATAAATGGTATTAGAGTAGCCTCGGTCTATAATACATGTAAACTATGAAACATTGCGGTACAAACCTATTTGGAATTGAATAAAAACTGACTGTGGTGTTTATAATTGGAATTGATAGGATTTAGATACTTAGCTTGATAATGATATTAGGGCTTAAATAGTGGGAATATATGAAAATATGTGGAGATGTATATTTAGTCTTGTTGGGATATACCGACCGACCCGACCGATGCCGACTCACCGACCGACGAGACCGACGCCGACTCATCCTCGGGATGGTCTGACCAACCACGACCGACCCGACCGATGGACAGACGACCCCGACGATAATTACCAACAATGCTTGGCCGAAGCTATGTCGACCGAACAGTCTCACACTGTTCCTGACCGACCGAACGGCTGTACCTATACTACTGACTCTATGACGAGGGTGGCAGCCGACGCCCGACTTCCGTAAGGCACCCGATCAGCTGACGGTGCTTTCGGGTCATCACCTGACGCCTCGACGACCGAATACCGACACATAGTCGGCCAACTCGTCCAAAAGACGTACAGCCGAGTGAGCAGTTGATCTGCCAAGGACATGCTGTACGATCGCCAGGGGAGCGCTGATCTGCCAAGGGCGTGGGGCATTGTCCTGCCAAAGACACGAATTAATTTTAAGGACCTGTCAGCCCGTCAACGACATGGCAACCCCCGGCGATTTGACAACTCCTCAGTTGTCTACATCACCACCGGCGGGACCATACCGCCTCCTACTATAAAACGGGGTAAGGCAACAGCTTACGGTAAGGGCTGGGAAAAATCTCTCTTCCTCTCTCCATCGCTGAGTCCCCTGATTCCTCTCTACTGTTGCCTAGTCTCCTCTCTGACTTGACCGTCGGAGGGTCCCCACCGGAGGCATCTCCGGTCAGTGTGGACTTTTCTTTGCAGGTGCTCGTTCCCGACGACCAAGCAACGAGGGGATTGGCCGCAACAAGTCTTATATTAGTTATGGGTTAAAAAGCTCTCAGATACTTGTATAGGGTCCAAAAACTCAAATAACATTTTCCAGCTAATCCTTTTTGCACAAGATCTTATGTTATCAAAATTGGATTGTACATCCATAGTATATCTGAGAAAACATGATCTGGGCAGATATTTATCCGCTTTCTTTCGAGTCCATCACAAAGGAAACATAAACCAATATTTGCTTTATTGGGTATCAAATGGGAACTAGGAGCAAACAGAACACTTAATTATCACAACTGCAAAGTGATCCAAAGAAATCAATATGACCAGTTTATGCATAGTTTTGAATGGAGTTTGGGAGCATGATTCACAATATCTAGAATCTATTCATGCAATGTAAATTTTGAATTAATGCTGTAACTTTCCATCTACTATGCACCATCAAATCTCTGGCTGAATACTATAATGGTGCAACAATCGCTAAAGGGTTCATTACACTCTGTTGACGTTTGTGGAGACTGGAAGATGTTTGGGGCCTGAAACAGGCCAGTGAAGTGTGAAAATTTTCCATTTTGGACCTCAACTAGACATATCCTCCAATTAGATAGAAATTGAATGATGCATTAGGAGACAAAGTTGGTTTAGGAGTGAAGATCTAACTTCAAGATCAGTTCACTCTAGTGTAATTTCCTCACTATTTTAGAAAAACCTTCTTTTTTAAGAGGAAGATAAATCAAAACTGAAGTTGAAGAGGTAGATCTTACAAATATAAGATAACTGGAAGACTTTAGTTATCAGTTTATTATCAATTAAGAAAGCAAAAAGATTTTAAAACCCATTTTCTTCGTTTTCTTTTATTTTAATTGAGATGGTTGAGTTCAGCAGGTTGAAGAAATTGTCGTCTTCTCTTTTGACTGGATAAGAAAATCCCTTCACAACTTTTAGCAACCATTTAGATCCAATTCATCCACCAAGCAACGGTGTCTTCAAAATTTTCTTTTGCTTCTTGTCTAAGTATCAATTTGTGATTTAATATTTTGAGTCTATTTTCAGTCATGTGTAGCACTCCTCCCAAATTGCAGTCTATTGGTTTTTACTATGTATTACTACCTTTGAGAGCCCTTCCTTTTCGTTCCACTGCTCTCCTTTATACAATTAACTAGTCGCTGCCCGCGCACTGTGCCTTGCACTGTGCAGATTTGGACTACCCATTTATTTATATTTAATTTATGAAAACAAAAAAAAAATATATTTTGATATATAATTATTGTGCAGCAAAAAATATGATTATAAATTTAGTATTGTCAATTGCATAGTTAACTTTATTTTAATAGATATTTCGGTTTATATGTCTCTATATCTACAGCACAAAATAGACGGTTAATCTGATCCTCTTGATCACCAAGAATTTGCTCATTTATTTTTGGATCCAATAGTTAGGTCCTGCAACGGAACAGAGTATTGTTTGCTTGATTTTGTAATTTATATCTTGTCCCAGTATTTTCTTCAATGTTGACTTGTATTGCTTCAATATTTTTATTAGGGAGGAACAAAGAGTGAAAGATATAGATTTTTTTATATATATATTTTTTTTTCATCAAAGATATGCCGAAATTGTAAGTGCCTTGCCTTTGTTGTGCATGTGCTGTAGTTTGAAGGTGCTGTGTTTTGGTGATTCTTATCAAGTCTTTTTTTTTTTTTAAAGCTATTTCAAATAAATTTATGAGGAATCATGGGAACAAATTGCTTGACCATATGGATCAGAGTGATTGTAAATTCAATATGATTATATTTGATAAGAGTGCTATGGAAATAGATTATCCTCTCAATAACATTGATGGTAAATGAAAATAATATTGTAATAAAGTTTTCTTTATGGGAATTTGTTATTCAACATATATGTGATTAATATTTTATATAGTATATAGTTATTTTTATTTTGTAATAATCATGGGATGTTTCATTTTATTTTCTTTCAGTTTTTGGAAAGATTATTTGAGTAAATTTTAGATCATATAAAAAATTGATAGTAATTGAATTTCAAATTTGCAACTATTTGTCAACATGCAGCAGTGATTAGCTTAATATTTCATGTATTGAATTATAAAAATTTAAACAGTAAATTGGGCAATAGTATTATTAAAATATTGTAAGAAAGAGAAAAAATATAATCATGCATTGATAAATTTCAATCACATAGAGAGAAATCTGAAAATCTAACTGTTGACATATACGAAAGTGAATCTCCAATTTTTCCGCAATATGTAAATCTAACTCTGAAAAAAGATGATTCTTTTGTATGTCCATCATGGGAATAGTTGTTAACATAGAAATGATGTCAAAAGATAAGAATTCCTTGCATGATAATGGATATTGGTTGAAATAGTTGACTGAGTATAAACCTGTAGTAACCCATATTTTTGCAAGTGATAATGGGCAAGATTCCGAGGCTTTAATAGGTGAATCTATCTCTAATAGGCTCCAAGTGATTATGTAGAGTAGGTAAGTTAAGCAAGTGATAATGAGAAGAATCTGAGAGGCTAATAGGTGAATATCTTCGCAGAGAAGGAAAGTTGAGAACAATTTCTGAAATCGTGAAAAAAGCAACAAAAAAAAAAAGTATGTGTTGATGAATTTCAATTATATTGAGATTGTCAGTCTAAAAGGTATTTCAATTTGAATGTCTCTATGTCAATTGCACAGAAAGGGCATCTAATTTCATCCTCTTGATTACCAATAATCTATGCAATTATTTTTGGCTGTCGGTGGTTGGGTCCTATTATTTTACAGAGTTTTGTGCACTTTATTTTGTGAGTAGCATTGTGGCCAAGCATTTGCTTAAGAGTTGCTCGGTATTCTTTCTAAATTTATCCATTTTTATCTGAAGAAAATAAAGATTAGAAGATGTGTACTCCTTGGTATGAACTTTGTTTTATCAGAGCAATTCCAAAATTATAGATTCCTTGCCCTTGTTTTGCATGTGATGCAATTTTAAGGTGGAATATCCTTCAAGGTTCAATTGGTTGTTCAAGAACAAATCTTTGCCTAATAGAATAGCATCTCTTACATTTCCTTCCAGTGTTGGTCTTGTCAGGAAACTACGGCCTAGTGGATCAATATGTGGTAGTTTCTACTCTAGACCGTTCAACCTCAAATTGGTTAATATATCAGTGGAATAAGCGAGGTTGAGCCACTTTTTGCAACTGCAAGGAGAATGATAAGGTTAGTTTTATTGAAAATGATAGAATATTAGTGTGAGATGTATAATAAACTTATCATAAAGCAAAAGCTAAAAAATTCTCATCATCTTCTTCCAAAATTTTTTCGAATATCTTCAATATGATTTCAGATGGAAGGTTATTAAACATGTCTACAGGAGGATTTCGTTGGTTTGAATCTATTTTTTCAAAATTTAGATTTGTAATTTTGTATTGTTATATTTACATGGTTATTATATAATGGTTGGCAAAGGCTATTCGAATTCTTCTATTGCTTTAAATGAGTGTTGAAATTCAATGAATATGAAGAAATTTAACCGTTAGGTCTCATGGATTTTTTGAATATTAATGTTGAGATTAATGGGGTATTATGGTTAGATTTTTATTTTTTTCAAAAAATATCAGAAGATTTATTATATGACAATAGTAGATCTCTTATTACCTGCTCTTCTATATCTCACATAAATATATGAAATCTTCATCATCAAATAAAGGTTGACACTGATATAGAAATGTTTATGTCAACATATGTGATACTTTGAAAATAGAAAGATTTCAATTATATTGACCAAAATAAATATTCAGTACTGGTTGGAATCTCATTGAAATTATAATTGGAGTAGAAAGTCTTAATTGCCTCCTTTTCTTGCTTAGTGAAAATCTTTGGAATTTTGAAGCATCATTGTGGATATCAGGGAAAGAACCAAAACAAATTAAATGTCAAAGCTTTTCTTGTTTGTCAATTGACTAATACTCATGAATTCTGGATATTTGATTATGGTATCTTATTAGAAGATGTATCCTTTCTTGGTTCTGAATTTGGAGCTGAGAAGATCTTTTAAGTACAGATGAGAACTCCTAAAATAAGAACATTGTGTTAATAGAGAAAAAGTTACTAAAAGATATGAAAACATGGAGGTAGGTAAATGGTGCACTAAAAGATTGACCATTTATATTTTTATCATGAATAGCTAGGAATCAGATTGTTTGGATTTTTTAAATCTTTGAAAAGAGAAGCTATAGTACAAAGGATATGTTGTTGCACAGGTTATATATATCATGATTTTGAGATGTTCTATAAGAAAATAAGCATTTATGTATTAACAAAATTTGTTGATTTTACCTTAGTGTAAGTATGGAGTTGTAAATATATTTTGGAAATTTCCTTTGTACACAATGTTTTGTACAAATGTATAATGCTCTACTTTTTCATCATCATTTAGTATCATCAAACCCTTTCTTGAGGTAACTTGAAATACTACAACATATAATTGATCATGTGTGAACACTTGCTTAGGTAGATATAAGCCTACATAGTGCAAAAATTGGCCCTAACTTTTATTGATTATCATTGCAAAGCAAGTAGCTAATGGGAGTTGCCTTCTCTTTAGTTTGAATGACTATCTTGATTCATTTGGTGATATTATGATTCTTGGTACGGTGACTTGTTGACCGATATTTGCTCCAGAAATTATATCAGTAGTGATAGACCATCTCCCAAGATGTCTGACAATTAATCTTGTTTCCTTACACAACCCTTCTGTTGGGTTAAGATTTCTAAAAAGCATCACTGGAGCACCAACTTTCAGTCTTATATCATGATTTGGAACCCAGCAAATTTAAGACTATTTAAAAATTCTGTAGTGTATAAGAGATCCTCATCATTCACATTGATGGTTGATTTGCAAATAGTATTTGAGCTAAAATATGTCACTGAGTTACCTGGTATCAGATCAATGATGAATTCATTTAATTAATGTACTATCTTATTTTTTGGTGTTAAGATGGCTCTCTCTTGGAGATATACTGGATCACTATATTTTTTAATTAGTGATGGGTAGACAACTTCAACAATGAATTTCATACTATTTCCATCAGATTTCAAAGTGATATCTGATGGAAGTTTGATCAATTCCTTGCTGGGATTATCATAGAATGAACCGTCATCAATTTGCAATAGCCACGTATCAAACAAAGATAAGTTCTAAGCTTCTGACTCTGAAATATTGGTCCTGCAAAATCTTATATTTTGTTTCAGTTCAAATATCTCAAAAAATGGCCATAGATAAAAAGAATTCAGAGAAGCATCAACAATATCTACTCTTCTCCTTTTAAGGACAACTGGGAGTATTTGTCAAAAGTCACCCCCACAAACAATAGTCATTCCACCAAAGGATTTGTCCACACTGTTTTCATATTTAGACTGTAAAGTATCCCTTAAAGTTTTATCCAAAGCTTCAAAACAGTATTTATTCACCATAGGTGCTTCATCCCATATAATCAAAGAAGTTTTACACAATAGTTCAGCCAATTGTGTCCCATGATGGATTTCACGTATTGATTCTTTTGTGACATCCAATAGAATGTGAAATCTTGAATGTGCCATTCTACCGTTTGGTAACAAAAGAGCTACTATACTTGAAGTTGCAACAAGAAGAACTATTTTATTCTCTGATCTCAGCTTTGCTATTAATGTTTACCATAAGAAAGTCTTTCCAGTACCTCCATGTCCATTGATGAAGAAAAGCTGGTCTTTTTTGTTATGGATTGAAGAAATTATTGCTTCATATGCTGATTTTTGACATAGATTGAAAGAAATATACAATTCTTCATGCAGCTCCTTCAACTAGTTGCAATCATAATCAAGTTCTTCATTTACTAATCAATTGCCTAAATCTCTTATTAAAGATGAATCTGGCAGTGGCATACCATCAATATCTTGTAAAGTTTTGCCCATCTTTAAAAGAATGCTATCAATTTCTACCAATGTATAATTTTGAATTTGTTCCTCTATCAATTGTAATTCTTAAAAATGAAACTTTTTTTTGGCATTAGTAGTATATCTTCTGATAAGATACCATAATTAGATTTTCACAGTCCATATACATCAGCAACTTGATAGTGTAGAAGAATTATCATGAGCAACTTTCTTAGTTCATTTTCCGTTGCCCATGATAATGCTTCAGCAAGGCAATCATTCTATTCTTTATCATCATCTGATAAGCCTAGCGCATAACATGCAGTTTGATAGTAGGATATGTAACTCCATTTACTGTTCTAATATTTTCATAAGAAGTATTGCCTTTAACAATGTTCAACAACATTCTAAGATAAAACTTCTCACCACTAGAAGGATGCACAAAATATATTCTTTCAATAACTTTTTCATTCTTTTTTTTTGTCTAGATTTTATCCTGTGCATTCCATACCCAATGCATTGGGAAATCAGCAAATGTTAGTTCTTTTGCGTTGCTGTATTCCTTATTTATTTCAAGCCATTCAGTGAACTTTGTTCTCTCAACATCAGGTCTGTTAAAAATATTTTCAACTGACATGTTTTCTTCAAATATGACTGTATGCTCCCCAGGCAAGTGAAATGGTAATCTTTCTACTGCTGGTTCTCTATAATGTATGTCAAATTGAAATATTCTCCAGCAAGCTTCAGTGGGTGATATGTATCCGCAATCCAAATAAATTTTGATCTCATCTATTTCTGTTGAAGTATGAATAGATTCTACAGTTGTCATTATTCTATCTGACCTTTTATGAACATATTTGAACAAATATTTCACTGATCTTGAATAATTACACAGCACAATATTTATATGTGCATCATATTTGACAATCAAATTATAATTGTACGACACTACAAACTAATTGTCTAATAAGATGCCTTTCTTCTCAACATGAAAATTAGAATTTCTTCTCTTATAAATAGGAAAACCATCTGAATCTATCGTTGTCTATTCATTGAATTTTTTGGAAAAATATTTTGTGCACCTGTTGTGCAACATGCATGGTGAGTTTGGATTCAATTCGCCACATGGACCATGTACCATGAACTTTTTCACAGCATTGTAACCATACCAGTCAACTTTCTGATCAAGTATTTCTGCACTAATAATCATGCCAATAAAATTTGATGAAGGATTTTTGACATCAGGATACAAAAATAGTAAGATATGTGTTGCATGAGGCAATCTCCTTTTTTGAAATTCAATTATGTAGATACCTATAACACATTGAGAATCATTGAAGTGTTGGAAAAGATAATAATATGTGATCAAGTTATTGTTATTTGTAGTAATGAGTAAAACACAAAAACAACATATATCATGTAATATTAGTTATAGAAGATAACTTACATGCAATTGTTTCACCAAATATTTTTTTATGCTTGAGATCATCCATTAGCTCAAATAATTTGATCTCAAAAACTCTACATAAAATTTCTACCCGACTTTCCTCATCTTTTTGGTCAATCAATTGGAGCATGTCATTTATTTTTGGCCACTTAGGATTGCAAGTAAAAGTGATGAAAAGATCAGGATATCCAGTCCATCTACAAATTGCCATAGCATCTTGATAATTTTGAACTCTATATCTTAGTCCACCTATGTGAGATGAGGGAAGAATGATTGATTTGCCTAACCTCTTTGAATCTGAGTCACCTTGATAAATAGCATCCATCAAACCATTATAAAGATCTACTTTTAGCTTTGTCTGATTATTTCTTATCCAGCAGAATCTTTCTTCTTCAATTACCATATAGCAGTTTACTATGAATTGTTGGAATAATCTGCCTGCTTGATGAAGTGTGTGGGCTTTATTCAGTCTTTGTTGAAGTCTAAAACAATAATGTTATCTCATAGTCAACTTTTGCCTTTTCATAGGACTATCAGATATTTTTCTCAAATATATTCCAACCCTATATCCATCTTCTCCATAAGGATACAGTAATGCATATGTCATAGACATGAAATTTGGATGGAGATTAGTAATTCTTTGCAAACCCTTTGTTCTATGTTCTACTATGATATCTCTTTCAAAGTTGTCATAGTCAAAATCACCAACTATTAAACCTGCAACTTCAGAAATAGTTGATGGATTGTATTGCCTATCATCTTGAGATCTGCTGGTCAAAAGGCAGAGATAGAAGTCACTATCTATATGACTTCTATATTATTTTCTAGCCATTCTGAAAGATTTCACAAAAATATTGTGCTCATCTAGCATTTCAGATAAAGATGTTACAATTCTAGCATCAATATTTTTCTCGATCATATTTTTGTTCAGAGTATCTATTCTATTTTGAATCTCATTTTTCGTGTCATATATGTATTACTGTGCAAAAGCTAGCTTCTTTCCAATTTGAGGTAACAGAAATCTAATTTTATGATAATTTTGTCCACATATTCTAAAAACAAAAGGCCCCTTACTATGGTTGATTTGGTTATCAATCCTACCTCCCATGGATGTCAAAGCAAATATTGCATTATAGTGCCTTATGTGTTTATGAAATTTAACACCTTTTTGTCCAGATATTGGGCCAAGAAGATATTTCAAAAAAGCAGGTGGTTGTCATAATAAAGGGAGCTGAACTCATCCTTCCATACAACATAATAAGAATTTTGGTTGCCTTACTTTTCTTGTCTTCTGTATCCGTTCTTCATACCATAGAATGGTACCACAATATTGACATGTATGTGTCGAGGTCCAAAATACCAAGGGGTCACGTTACAATCTGCATAGAATGTAAGATAGTATAGTAAAAATTAGGGGTCATAGTTTAGTATATGGCAAATAATTTCAAAGATTTATTGGATATAATTTATAATAAAATGAAAAATACAATATATGATTATTAATTTATGGGTATTCATATTTTATTTATTATCTTGATTCTCTACAGGAGCAAGTCTATGTTTCTTCTTTTGTGGTCTACTCATTTTATTTTTAGAATCAGTTCTCATATTTGTTGTAGTGTCATAAGGTGTAAGAGAGGATTCTGTACTGCTTGTATGATTTGAATAATAAGTACAAACCATTGTTATGCTTGCAACACTTACAATATATATTAGTACGATTTTATTACTTTCTTCAGACAATAATAATTTCAAGGTACATAATTTTAAATATCAATAAATAATAATTTCTAATCTTACCACTATCTTGTGCATGTTCTTCAAATTCAGTGGCAAAAGTGTTACGATTTTTTTTCTATATTTTTGCAGCTCCAGTTGTGCACAGCTTCTTTTTTGATCTTTCATTATCTAAATTTTATATATTGCATATATTTATAGAAGTGTCAAGTAATATACATATTAATCAGTAAAGAAAAAGAGTATCGAAAGATATAGATTAGGAATGTATATGAAATTACTAGTATTTATATGAAGATGGTCTTCATAAGTGAAAAAACAAAAATCCCCCTTCTTTCCCCTATTGTTTTGTAAAGATTGAACTGAAATATAATTTGAAACACAAAGTGATTAATATTTGTTATCATCAGTGTATTTAAATTGTTAATATTCGATAATGCCATACTGTTAAAAATGCACTTATAACCAAAATAATCAAAGTGACATACAATTAGAATTATGTGCATCAGACTTTTGATAGCTGGGTTTGATACTCATTAGTTTTCTTAATAATTTCATAAACTATATGACTAATTTGTCTTGTTTATCTCTGTCAGTTTTATGCTTCTTATGAATCAATGCTATCTTTCTCCTGATCCTATTGCATCTGGATCTAGCCCATTTTAATATCTCCAGTTATTTCTTTTCTATGTGTGTTAATGTTAAGTTCCATATCTTTTAAGCTTCAATTTTAGCATCCTTTCTTGTCCGACAAAAGTTGCTAGATAATTATATGAAGATAAATAATTGAGAAATAGATTTGGCCCATAGTTGATTTCTTCCATATTTGAATAAAACTGGTTCATTAGTAATCCTGTACTTGACTCCTGGAAGGAGAAATTATTATTAGAATTAGCAATATTTGTGTATCAAATACAATTTATGCAATGAAAATAAATTTCTAATATATAATTAAATAAATTAAAAAATTAATCTAACCATATTTTCCTGCAGCTGTGATAATCCGACCTGATGGGCCAAAAAGCCCACAAAGACCATTTAAAAAAAAAAAAAAAAAAAACAGGGAGGAAGACTCCCGATCGGAGTCTTCCTCTTCCCCGATTTCGATCAAGAATCGGAGTCCTAGGGCCATTAAAAGACCCTAGGATGAGCTCTATAAGAACCCCCCTCCTCTCCTCTAAGTGTTGATCCATCAGCCACCGACGATCGCCGGAGTTTTTCTCCGATTTTTTTGATTGAAGCCGCGGTGCTTCGACCTGTGCTCGCCGCGATTTCACGCCGGTGGAGGTCATCGGAGGTTGTGGTAAGACCTCCTTCCTCTTCCCCTCTTCTCTCCCTTCTTTCCCGTGCCTGTGGGCACGATGGCCGACGACGGGTGTCGTCGGATTTTGTTGGAAAAGAAAACCCCCTATTCACGTTGCTTCTTTTCTCTGATTTTCCGGCACCGACGGTCACGCCCACCACCGGCTTTGGCCTCTCCGAATCCGGGAGAGTCGCCCATTGCCGTCGGCCACCGTCGGGCATGATATGGCTGTGATCGGCCGATCAAGGCACGGGGACCTCTAGGCCCCCTGTTTCGGCCCAATGAAAGCCCGGGAAGAAGAAGAAGAAAAGAAAAGAAAAGAAAAAAGGAAAAAGAAAAAGAAAAGAAAAAGGAAAAAGAAAAAGAAAAAAAAAAAAGAAAAAGAAAAAGAAAAGAAAAGAAAATGCAAAATAGAAAAATAGAAAAAAAATAAGAAAAGAGAAAAATTCTCTCTCTCCCCTCTTTCTCCCTCTTTCTCTCTCTTCTCCCTCTTTCTCTCTCTCTATTGTCTCTCTCTAAAAAGAAAAAGAAAAAGAAAAAAAAAGAAAAATATAATAATAAAAAAATACATGTGAGAGAAAGTTTCTCTCATCTTTCTCTTAAGTCTTTCTCTCTCTAGAATTAAACTTTCTCTCTCTACCTTCTCTCTCCATTTTCTCTCTTTAGATTTTCTTCCTATTTTCTCTCTCTAAACCTTTTATCTCTTTTTATGGATTTCATCTCTCTGGGGTCATTCTCTCTCTGATTGCATCACAGACCCTAGGATAAACTTGAGATGAAAATATGATGATCTGAGACTGCTCCGAAATTCATGCAGTAGATTAGATCCTAATCCGATCTTTCTTCGAAATTGATAATATCGATCATGGTTAATTCATATTAAGTCATCCTGATATAACCTCTGATGATCTCAATCATGATTGCCATTTTTGAAGGATATGAAGATTCTCTCTCCACTCTCTCTCTACTTTCTCTCTCTACTTTCTCTCATGATCCGATAAGGAAGCGCAAGTTCTACTTACTGGGCTAGTGTAGCTCATATTCCTTTTATTTTCTTTTTGAACAGAGAAATAAGGTTAGGATCGGCAAAAAGAATCCAAGCTTGAAGATCGGCATAGCAAGCTGAAAAATTTGGCAACAGAAGTTTAATTTATAATCATGGATTTGTAGTTATTTATGAATGTTGATATTCGGGTTAGTACTTACTTTTGGATTTAGATGCTCTGAACCCATATTGGTTCGATTATTTAATGAATAATAGAATTGAATCTTTTTATTTGATGAATTTTAGATGATTATGATGAATTAGCTTCGTGTTATCGTAGGTTCCATCCCTCGGTAGCATGGCCGTGTTATGTCCCGGATTTGGGGCGTGACATTTTATGGTATTAGAGCTTAGGTTATAATCATTGGAGATTATGATATAAATAATATAAATGATTAGGATATGATAGAATAATATCAGAGCTTAGGTTTAAGATCATTGAGATTATAAAGTGATATCAAAATTTTATGTATGATCAATAGGATGTGACCAAGTGGAGTATAATGGATAACATCAGAGCTTAAGATTATGATCATTAAGGACGTGATAGAATGATATAAAGTTTAGGTTATGATCACTAGAAAATATGACTTAAGTGGTATTTGAGCTTAAGGTTATCATTATTCGGGATTGTGACTTTAGTGATATTTGAACTTGAGGCTAAGATCATGAGGAACATGATATATATAAAAGAAAAGATTCAATAATTTGATTTCGAATCAATAGGTATTATGATGAAATTTATGCATAAGTGGCATATGATGTCTATAATAGAATTGACGAGTGATATCCTAGATTTCAATTAGCAAGGTTGACCTGAGCATGAGAAGTGTTGACCCTAGAATGAAGTGGGAGGTATTGATATATTATGTTAGGTATATTTGATGATATTGGCATGCTAAACCTATACGGATAAAGGACATGATAACTTTGCTGATTTTTGATGTTAAATTCTTTGCAAAAGAAAAGTTGGTTTGGAAGTTGTCTAAATGATTGTAAGATAAATCGAAGGTTAACTCAAATTAATTCTAGACATATTGGATTCTTGAGGAGTGGTGAAGCTTATGTAATATGTTCAAACATAGAAGGTGGATGAAGATTTAATTTTGATGTGCTATGCCTAAGAGATAGTAATGACAAGAAAATCTTAAATTTTACCCTAAATTGTATATGAAATCTGAAAGTTGGATCTATCTTTGATTGATTTAACATACAAAGATATTTTTGATAGACTTAGATAATTTGGTAAGTTGAGATCAGAGTGCGCAGCAAAAGCGTGATGGTCTGAGTTGATTAGAAATGTTAATCCTTTAAATCAAAAGATATTATGAAATATGTTAGTTGTAAATAAGGAAGGATTTTACTGATAATAAATGGATGCTAGAGAGAAAATCTATCTGATCAAGGAAAGACTTGAAGCAGCACAGGATAGACAGAAGAGTTGGACAGATAGAAAAAGAAGAGAATTAAAATTTTACTTTGGTGATCATAATTTTCTAAAAGTATCACCTACAAAAAGTGTCATGAGGTTTGGGAGACATGGCAAGCTGAGTCCGCGATTTATTAGACCTTTTAAAATTTTGAGCCGAGTAGGAGATGTTGCTTACGAACTAGCTTTACCACCAAAATTATCTAAAGTGCACAATGTCTTTCATATTTCACCACTAAGAAAATTTGTACCTGATCCAAATAACGTGATAAAGCATGAGCCATTGCAAGTTCATGAAGACTTAATCTATGAAAAATTTTCCCTCCGAATTATTGATCGAAAAGAGTAAGTTCAAAGATGGCACATCATTCCGTACGTAAAGATTCACTGGAGTAATCATGAAGAGAGAGAGGCCACATGGGAGCTTGAAAATGATATGAAGACGAGATATCCACACTTATTTGAAAATGAAGGTATGCTAAATTTCGAGGACGAAATTTTTTTTTAAGGGGGGTAGAATGTGATAATCCGGCCTGATGGGCCAAAAAACCCACAAAGCCCATTTAAAAAAAAAAAAAAAACAGGGAGGAAGACTCCCGATCGGAGTCTTCCTCTTCCCTGATTCTGATCAAGAATCAGAGTCCTAGGGCCATTAAAAGACCCTAGGACGAGCTCTATAAGAACCCCCCTCCTCTCCTCTAAGTGTTGATCCATCAGCCACCAACGATCGCTGGAGTTTTTCTCTGATTTTCCCGATTGAAGCCGCAGCGCTTCGACCTGCGCTCACCGCGATTTCACGCCGGTGGGGGTCATCGGAGGTTGTGGTAAGACCTTCTTCCTCTTCCCCTCTTCTCTCCCTTCTTTTTCGTGCCTGTGGGCACGATGGCCGGCGACAGGTGTCGCCGGATTTTGTTGGAAAAGAAAACCCCCTGTTCACGCTGCTTCTTTTCTCTGATTTTCCGGCACCGACGGTCACGCCGACCGCCAGCTTTGGCCTCTCCGAACCCGGGAGAGTCGCCCGTTACCGCCGGCCACCGTTGGGCATGATATGGCCGTGATCGGCTGATCAAGGCACGGGGACCTCTAGGTCCCCTGTTTCGGCCCAATGAAAGCCCGGGAAGAAGAAGAAGAAAAGAAAAGAAAAGAAAAAAGGAAAAAGAAAAAGAAAAGAAAAAGGAAAAAGAAAAAGAAAAGAAAAAAAAATGCAAAATAGAAAAATAGAAAAAAAATAAGAAAAGAGAAAAATTCTCTCTCTCCCCTCTTTCTCCCTCTTTCTCTCTCTTATCCCTCTTTCTCTCTCTCTATTGTCTCTCTCTAAAAAGAAAAAGAAAAAGAAAAAAAAAAAAGAAAAGAAAAATATAATAATAAAAAAATATATGTGAGAGAAAGTTTCTCTCATCTTTCTCTTAAATTTTTCTCTCTCTAGAATTGAACTTTCTCTCTCTACCTTCTCTCTTTATTTTCTCTCTCTAGATTTTCTTCCTATTTTCTCTCTCTAGACCTTTTATCTCTTTTTATGGATTTTGTCTCTCTAGGGTCATTCTCTCTCTGATTGCATCACAGACCCTAAGATAAACTTGAGATGAAAATATGATGATCTGAGACTGCTCCGAAATTCATGCAGTAGATTAGATCCTGATCCGATCCTTCTTCAAAATTGATAACATTGATCATGGTTAATCCATATTAAGTCATCCTGATATAACCTCTGATGATCTCAATCATGATTGCCATTTTTGAAGGATACGAAGATTCTCTCTCTACTTTCTCTCTCTACTTTCTCTCTCATGATCGACTTTCTTTCTCTAAGAAGGTCTATGAATCCTGTATCGAGTCATGTCTTCATCTTTTAGAGACTCATATTGACTCTAATAAGATGATCCGAAATTACTTTGATATCCGTGCTGAATGTCAACCTCATTTGGCCATATCAAGTTTTTTTCAAAACCATTATTAAAGAACCCTATTGATTGAACATGATCTTAATTTGATCTGTGTTTCACGATTTCTTGATCAAGTCACTTGAATTTGACCCTCAGATCAGAGATCCTGAATTGCCCTGGTATCTGGATGGTCCGACACATCCGGACAACAGTCCTCTTTCCTTATGATTTAATCTTGTTATATTTATGGAATAGAATTTGATAATGATTTGATATTTTAAATAGGATTAGCTGATTCTTCTAACGAAGTCTGAAGATCTAAGATGAACGAGGTAAGCGGATCTTATGCTCCTTATTTATTTTTAAATGATCATATTTTTATGTAAAGAATTGCTATTGATGAAATCATAATTTTTCATAAAATAAGGATCGGCATATGTGATATGAAAAAGTATGTTTTATTATGAGCATTGATTTCATGAATATGTCTTATGAAAATAGCATGATTATAAAGCATGAATTTCATTATTTTTTCATCTATGTATATGTATACTTTAAGAAAAAGATATGATGATTTCAAAGGCTCTCAGATGGCTATGAATGAATCCCTTTGGGAAGGTCGACATCCGGAGCTAGTATCCACACGAAACATGGCCCTGCCAGCGGGTATAAAGTTGGCACATGAATTAAGAACTCTGTCGATTAAGAAACATGACCCTGTCATGGGTATAATAGTGACCTTAGCACGAATATCTGTGAGCAATATTTTGAAACATGACATGAATACAAGATGAAAATGATTTACGATTCATGATTGTGAAATATACATGATTTATGCATGCATGATGAGTTTATAACTTGTTTTGTTATATGCTCTATGAAATACTTTATTTTGTATTATCTGTTATTTTCTAAATATTGTATTATCATGAAAAACTTATGCTTGATCCGATAAGGAAGCACAAGTTCTACTTACTAGGCTAGTGTAGCTCATATTCTTTTTATTTTTTTTTTTTGAACAGAGAAATAAGGTTAGGATCGGCAAAAAGAATCCAAGTTTGAAGATCGGCATAGCAAGCTGAAAAATTTGGCAACATAAGTTTAATTTATAATCATGGATTTGTAGTTATTTATGAATGTTGAGATTCGGGTTAGTACTTACTTTTGGATTTAGATGCTCTGAACCCATATTGGTTCAATTATTTGATGAATAATAGAATTGAATCTTTTTATTTGATGGATTTTAGATGATTATGATGAATTGGCTTCGTGTTATCGTGGGTTCCATCCCTCGGTAGCATGGCCGTGTTATGTCCCGGATTTGGGGCGTGACAGCAGCTCTCTGATTTGGTCCAACCTGAAGCTTGTAGAAATTGCTTTCATACCAACTTTTGTGTCCAAAATAAATTAAAAAAATTATTTCATAAATATTTAAATAAGATCATGAAATAAACAAAAAGGAAAAAAAAAAGGTTCTCAACAGTAATCAGTGTTTATCAGTACAATGCTAGAAAATTTTGCCTATATAAACAGCAAAAAAATAATATTTACAAAAGATAAAAATTTTATAATTATTCAAGGAGATGAATACCTCAGAGCTTGTTGAACCTTGAAATCAATCCTTCGTAAAAATTAGGTATACTACACTTTCCTTATAAGAATTGTTGCAAATACCTAAGATGAACTAAGCTTGAAAGGAACAAAAAAGTTGAAAAAGTGAAGAAAAAATTATAAATATGGAGTTGATGAAATAGAAAATCTTTACAACTCTCTGTAAAAAGAGAAGAAGATTAAATGCTAAGGTTTTAAAATGCATTAAAGATAAACTGCTGATTAGATGTGAATAGTCGTCTTGGAATATGAAGAGGTGGAGTGCATGAACAGTTATTGCAGGACTCAATTTTATATGATAATAGATATAGTGGTCATGAAATATTAAAAGTTAAAATGTTGTGTGGTAAGATTAAGTTAGAACTCAATTTTATATGATAATAGATAAATATAGAACAATAATAAACAATATAATATTTTTTCTTTTCCTGGTAACTTGCATTTTCAATAAACAAAATAACTCAATATGAAAATGAGGCAATGACTTTATTTCAAAAAATTAATGTCATCATACATTTACCACAATCATAAAATATCTGAGATTTTTCTTCTATTACAGCACAGCTTCTTTGCTCATAAACCTTTGCAACCACAATGGCATTGCCTGAAATGTAATGCTCATCCTCGACATATTGATAGAATGAATACTTCAATATCAGTTCCCATATAAAGCAAGATTATCTGCTTTTCTCATCTCCCACAGAAATATATGAAATCTTCAGCATCAAGTAGAGGTTGACACTGATAAAAAATAATTATGTCAGGATATGTGATTCTTTGAGAATAGAAAGATTTCGGTCATATTAACTCAAATAAACAATAAAATCATATACGAACCTGAAACTTCACTTTTCAAGTCTTGTATGATGTATCATAGATCAATGTCTCTTGAAAAAATTCACACAACTGCTCGATTTACATTGAAAATCACTTTAATCTTTTATTAAAAAAATATAAAGATATCTACCGAAAAAAAAAATATAAAGAGATCATGGCTGAAGCATGAGCGAGGCATAACAGAGAGGAAAGGGATGCCATGGATGCCTCTGCTGCTCAACGCCACATGAGGGCCATCTCCTGCCATCTGCGGCTGGCAGACGATCACGATCGTGACCAAAGCTCCGAGCTCGGCACCAACGCCATCACTGGTGAGTTTATCTCTGGTACTTCTCTCACTCTCAATCTACCTCGCCTTTTGGATTTCATTCGCATCTGTGCATTTATTTAATTCTTGCCTTGTGGTTCTTTATGATGGTGGTTGGGAATTTTTTTTTTTAGGTGGGCCAGCTGCATGAAATCTAGTTTATTTTGAATCGAATATATTCTTTGATGTTTTCATTGGAAGCTTAGATCCTCTTAAGAATGTTGAAGTTCTAATGGACTTTGTTGTGGACCTTATCATTTGTGTTTTCTTTTTCTCTCCAATAGGATTATTATTCAGATTGCCGAAAAGGTAAGCAGCATATCAAAGAACCGATGATTATGATGGTAGATGTTGGTTTATACACTCTCTTTTTTTGGATCTCTTGATTTGCCTTTTTTTCTGTTAATGTGACTTCCTATGATGATTCTTTGTTCTGTTTGGAGTTCTCGGATTTGTTACTTTTTCTTTTTTTAAAATACTTTTGATCACATAAGATATTTTGTTTGAAGTTCATTTCTATTCTAAATATGCTCACATAGTTTGAATAATCCTTTTCCAAGTATTCCTACTGCTGACAAATATGAGGTATTTCACAATATATAGTTCTTTTGCTGTGTACTTGAATTTGACAAACACATTCAACTACTATGAATATTTTAATATTCCCACTGCCAATTAACAAGACACAATCATCCATATCTTAATCCTGATATCAAAAATACCTGTCAAAAATCTAGGTTAATTTTAACACTCCATCAATTGCTTCCTCTGCAACATCCAATGGGTAAATATGATCAACTTTTATAGCATTTTGTGTGCCAATCTTACTTACAGTACAACTTTCTTGCTCATAAACCTTTGCAGCCGCAATGGTATTGCCTGAAACGTAATCCTCATCCTTAGCATTTTTTTTTGAAGGTAAAGGAGGTCTAAGCCACCAAAATTTATTTGAAAAGTGGAGTGAATATACAAGGGTGGGTCAGTCCAAGATGGAGTAAGCCCATAGAAGTATCATAGTTGTGATTTTTAATGCAACTTTACAATAGCAGAAAACAAACAGAGAAAGACAAAAGTGGCCTACAAGATATTTTGGCAAGTCAAAGAAAAAGATCACAAAAATAGAGCCAGCATAAATGTTTTCAGAGTGGAGCAGACAGCTGACTCATCTTTCCATTGAAGAACTGAGCTGCCACTGTTGCAAAACCAGATATTTCTTTTTGGTCACAGAGAATAGATCAGTCACTGAAAAGATGGAGCATCTTCCAAAACACCTTCTCTTCTGTTGATGCTTTGTTAAGAAACGGTCATGAATTTCTCTCTTTCCAACAGCACCATACCAATGCTGCCACCATCATCCTTAGGATATTGATAGAATGAATACTTCAATATCAATTCCCAAATAAAGTAAGATTACTTGCTCTTCTTATCTCCCATAGAAATATATAAAATCTTCAACATCAAGTAGAGGTTGACATTGATACAAAAATAATTATGTCAGGATATGTGATTCTTTGAGAATAGAAAGATTTTAGTCATATTAACTCAAATAAATAATAAAATCAGATATGAACCCAGAACTTCACTTTCACAACGTTTATATACGGACCCTGAGCACTCACATCTACCATCCAAGTCTTGTATGATGTATCACAGCTTAATGTCTCTTGACAAAATTCACACAAGTGCTCGATTTACATTGAAAATCACCTTTGAGACCTTCATATGTTTATTGAAAATAAAACAATCCTAATATAGCACCACATCTTACCAAATTACTCCAAAAGATACATAGAACAAAATAAAAAAATAATATAAAATCTGTATATCTAAGAACCTTCAAATATATTTCACATATTATAATACATAATCTTTCCATAATACCTTCCCTAAATAATCAAAATAGCACATAAACCTGGATAATTATACATAAACATTTCAAACAATAACTAAAAATTCAAATGCATTGTCAAACCAAATCATAATAAAATAAAACCACACCAATAAGTCTTAATATAAACCTGCATACTTAATTATAAACATAAAATCCGAATAAAACAACACCAAACTAATAAGTATTCATATAATAGCTATTATAAATATGCCTACCGAAGCTTTTGTTTCTCAGCACTCTTGTCATCATCATCTGACCCATGTTCATCCACAATCTTCTTCCTCTTTTTTCTCCCTTTTAAATTATCCGAAATCATAACATCTTCTTCAGAATCTTCCAAATTAACAGTCGATTCTTCTTCAACAATAGTTTCTTAAAAAAAATCTACTAATTAACTCTGACAATTACAGTGTCATTGTAGGATTCAATGCAAAGAAAAATATTCTAATGTAATTGACCTTTCGACCAACCATGACTCTGCGAAGCTCATTCTTCTCAAATTTTTCAGTCTCTTTCAAAGCCTATTTTTCATAGTCACTGCAAAATATTCAGATAACAACATTAAAAATTCAATTAAATAAAACAAAATCACAAAAGAAATGACAAAACACCTGCTCAAATTTTTAGACTTATATTGTATTTTCGGTGTCTCATCAGGTAGAAATATCTTTGAAACACAATAACTCTCCAATCTTTTTTTCAAATTATAGCTGTTCAGTTTTAACTTGAACACATAATTCTTCCCAGAAAGCCCACAAATCCGAGCAGGGAGATCAGTATTGCTTCGAGACTGTCTATTAAATAATTTATGAGCTGATGTATCTAGTAACTTCTCAGCAACCACATTAAATAGCACAAAAGTAGAAACTGTTGTTTTATCTGACACCTTCAAATGTATCTTATACCTATATTTATGAAAGTAATATGTTAAACTTCTAACAACACATAAATCCCACTAAACACCATGGGAAATGAACTTTAGCTTACTTGACCAAAGGGAACTTGCATTCTTTATTGCAAGCATCACAAATGTACACATCATCAACAGGGATAACTTTTTTGCTGCATATGTTGCATGAAACATAATACCAATCAAAGAAATTGTCTACATCTATAATTGTCTCTCTAACAGTAACTACATGCTCCTGAAAAGTGCAATAATTTTCAGCTCATAAAAATCAGTATTTTTTTCTACAAATAAGTGAAAAGAATCCAATACCACACCAACCTGAATATTAACATCCCAGTCAGTCTCCAGCAACTGTTTTATACTCATCCTATTTACAAACATTTGTTCTTCCAATGGAATATCATTAACAGGCTGAGCTTGGATAATTTGCACACCATTGGAAATAGAAGAAAATCTACATAAAAAAATCAAGTAATTTAAAAATTTAGTGATAGCTAATGTTTCAGTACTAAATCAATATGGACACTGACCTTTCAATCAGAGTGGCAACATATTCCATTTCAAGATCAACATAAATTTTTGTAGCACCTGTTGCAGAAAATGCAACCTCATCTGTCATTTTACATATAAACATTCAAATTTTAATTTTTAAAATAATAAAATATTATGAATTTTATGTAAAAAATTCATACACAATCTTCCCTAATCTAATAATTCATCATCTCTAAATTTTCTAACTGTCGTCAACATCACGATCAGAATAAAAGGTCCCAAATTTTTCTCATAAAAGTCAATCAAAACATTCAGCTAACATTCCCCACAGAGTGATCTTAGCCATCATTGAGCTGCTTCAACAATCAAATAATTAAAAATAATAAAATAAAATCTAGATTATATTGGATTTTCATAGTTTCATGCATGCAAAAATTTTTCAAAACAAATATGCAGCAGAATTTTAAAAATTCAGATTAAATCAAATTTAATCTAAGCATGCATAAGATCAAATCTTAAAACCATAAATAGAATCATCATATGTAAGATAGGATTCAGATATAAAAATCAAATAGAAAAAAATAAATAAAGAATATACCTTGGCACGGATCAATCTTCACCATGAACTAATGATCATGGATGTCTTCTGAAGGTCCCTTGAAGCCGTAGAAGTATCCAACCTCCACGGATATCCACACGAGACTTCGATCTGATTAGAAGCTTTTTGATCTCACCAGGATACTAGCTCTCTTGTAGAGATCGCATCTTGATGGTTAAAAATCTTTTTTTCTCTCAAAACACTCTTAGAGAAAAAAAAAATAGGAGGATATTGATATCTACGCTAAAGATCATGAAAAGAATCATTTCTTCTCTTTTCTTCCTAAACCCCATGCACTAAATCTCTACACTAGAGATGTAAAAATTTTATTCAATTTTTGGACAAAGAGAGGAAGAAAAACTCATATCCAAATATAGACAAAAGAGAGAGAGAAGAGGCCCCAACAATCAACCCTTGGTTGTTGGTAAAAAAAAAGGGATATCACCTCACCTACCTCATGCCCAAGACATTCACGCCGCACCCTCTCCCTTGATTTTTCTCCATGCACAACCCCCTAGTTTTTGGCATCTCAACCTAATCCATATCAAGTCCATACCAACCCAAAAGGTTCCTTGGTTTAAATAGGCAAAAGGAGACAGAGTTGGGTAGGAAGATAAGAATCCAATCAACCATGGACTCTTGAAATTTTATGCTGCCACATCCCTTCCAATTTTGCCCAGAAATCTCATGGAAAGAAAGAGGATTAAGAGGGCTTCTTACATGCTAATAAAAGGAGAGGGGACGTGGAAAAATTGGCATCTAAAATTGAGTTGATGTGGGGCTGGTTTAAGGCACATGGATGGAGAGAGTTTCATGATCATGGGACTCCTCATTAGGTGGCTGATTTAAATCAATTAAATTTTTAACCAATTTTAATCATATTAAAAATTGATTAGATCCAAATAAATAAAAATTTAAATCTGATTTAGAGCTTAAACTATTTAGATTAGGTGTCACCTAAATAGAGAAGAAGTCCTAGTACTTTTGGACTCTCTCTTGGTGCTTGAGTCAAACTCAATTTAATCCTAATCCAAATAAGATTTGGTGCATCCATAAAAATAAAAAATTTTAGTCCAAATAGAAACTCAAATATTCTTATTTAGATCCTAGTCTAATTAGAAATTAAGTCAAATCCAAATTCTAATTCAATAAGAAATATTTCTCCTATGCAATTTGGTTATCTCATAATCTAATTAGGTTTGATCAAATCAAATCCATGTCAAGTCAAATTAAATTTAATTTAATTAGACTTGATGCAAGCCTCATAGCTCAATCAAATTGAGCCAATTAGCAATCCAATTACTAATTAATCTTCTTATAACTCACTAACTCTTTAGCGAGTTACTTATTACAACTTTTGTATTGGATCAATCAACAATCAAATTGATAATCAAATCCTATCATAATTCATAATCATAATTAAACTATCTAATCAGTCAAAAGCCTCTTGTGTGTAACCCCATAGGTTCTATCCTATCTGGTAGTGAGATATATTATGATCCCTATCACAATATCATTGAAACTCTTTTTAATGGGTTGGAACCGTTCCAACTCTGCCCACTAAGGATCATTGATCATCAAGATGATGCTCGTGGGTCTCACAATTCACAAATGATACCTAGCAGTATATAGTGGTAACTAGCAGAATAAAAGATGATGAACCTCTAGGTGCAGTTAACGTATGACACAATCTCTCTATCGTGAGTTCCGACCAAATGACAGGTCATGAATGAATCATCAAACCTCATCATCGGTCATATGATAGATTCAATCAGCTTGAGTCCATGCATGATTCTTATGGAAACTCTTTTTTATCAATCATACTACTATGGCCATAGACTTAAAGACTCAGCTTCATGAATCCTATAGAACTACTCCCTTCTGCTAGGGTCGATAGATTCCATTTAGGTGCACACCCTACTCTTATAGTGGACCAGCTGTCGTCAATATCCACTACAAAGGCTCATTGAGACCTATATTTATATGTCAGCCAAACTCCAGCAGCCTCATTACGAGCAACTATAACACTGCAGGTCAAAGGATCAGTCATATAATTGCAGCATCAAGAAAGTCACTAACGAGTGAGTAGACATCTACGTGACTTCTCATGTGGGTCATGCTCAGTGCTAGTTGTTCTCTGACAACCACCCGCACTCTCGTTCTCATATCACTACACTGTAGACTCGAGACTCATCTATCCGAAAGAAGCAACCCATGCACTGATCTATTCGGATCAATCACCATTTTCATGATGATCCTATGATCAGGAGTAATTTTAAGAAATAACCATCAATGATATATGTCTCAAATTCTTAATTCCTTGAGAATATATGTCATCATCTTGTTAATCCCTTAGATGATTCATAGATGTATAAAATATGAATGGTAATATAAATGCCCAATAAATATAAAAATATGTCCTAGAAATATGATATACGTTAGTCAAGATTGACTTCTAGAACATACATCCAACAATCTTTCACTTGCACTTAAGCCATTCTACCATATACCAACCCCCATCTTCACAAGACAGGTTTTAGTCTGAGGCTAGTTAAGTGACTTACCAATGTGTCATCCATATCTCATGTAGAGTTTACTCTTGGTACTTCTATGTATTTCTACTTGAGGTAGTCGCATGTTCTGCTGCTCTATGTGCTTGGATATCTGGTGAGACCTAAGCTTCTTAGCAAGGGCTATGGTGCCATTATCTTTACAGTGTAGTATCATGGCATCTGATGGTATGACATCCAATTCTGCAACTAACATTAGAACTAGAATATATCCTACACATCTACAGCATACTCAGCTTCCATCGATCGATTGCTTGGAATCCTTCCAAGATATCGATATTATTACACCTATGATGTAGACATTCTACCATCAACATCAGACATAAAATCTGAATTGATGTATCCTCTCATTCCTAGCTTTGATCCATCTTCAAATTAAGAACAAATCCTTAGTTCTTCTCAAGAGCTTAAGGATGTTTTCACAGCAATCCAGCGCTCTCAGCTGGATACAACTGATATCTACTCGTGACATTCACGGTATTAACTATATCAGTTCAAGTATATTACATGACACACATCTATGTCCGAGAGGGTAGCAGATCCCTCCCTGAAATTTCTATGCTGAACTCTTTCAGCATCTACTCTCTGTACTTTATCTATGAAAACACAAGCATCCAATTGCATCTATCTCTATAGATCTTTATATTCTCAGAATATAGGATGCTTGCTTTATATTTTTTATAGAGAATTCTATATTCAACTATATTTTAACCGATGTCAGTATTGGACACTCTCACTGACCATTTTGAAAAGTACATAACTCCTTATTTCTGACTAAATAATTTAATCATATCATCGAAATGAATATTCCAACTCCAAGAATATTATCGATTTTGTGATCTCCTATCATGAGAAGTGAAATCTATAAGCTACTCTATATAGAAATCTTCAAAAGATATCTAGTCAGAAAAGCTATTTCACATCCCTTTCTTGGAGTCGATGTCTAACATTACCTCATTGTAGGTTTGAGAATCATCTCTATGTTCTCTATCTCCCATGAGAAGCGGCTTTCTCAACATCCTCTATTAAGCATACCCAAGTACCTTTCGAGAGGATTGGAGATCCTACTATGTGTACGAGGTGGAGGAGAAATATACGTCTATTGGCTCATCAAGAATAGGTTCTTTAGGTCCTTCGGTTCATTGCTCTTCAGAGATACTCTCTTTGAGCTTAACTTTTCTCCCACTATTTTATCTTAGTTCAATAATTTTTCAAGAAGATAACATGTCAGGTTACAATTACATTGTAATCCTTTCAAAAGGTAGTATTCCAAACTCTTTTAGGATGAATTTTATAGACCTATCCTCTAACATATCCATCTGCTGTCTTAGAAAAAGACTGGACATCTTTGGATCTTGAAATAACTAAGATTCAGTTCTCATCATATCATATCTCATAGGTGTGGTAGAAACAGGTTTAGAGAGAACCCAATTTCGAAAAAATAAAGTATGTCCCTAAAGAAACAAAAATAAATCAGTGAATTCCATCATGGATCAGACTATATCTCATATAGTCTCATGACTCTTCTTAATTATCTCATTGAGCTGAGATATACTAAGAGGGGTCCAATATAAAACTATGTTATTTTATGAGATAATCAAAAAAAAAAAAATTGGTATTGCATCCTCGATCCGATCGAAGTATCTTTAGGAATTTTTGATTTGCTTCTCTACTTTACATCTAAATTATTTGAACCTTTCAAAAATTTTAGATTTGTATCTCATATACTTACCCATACCATGATCGATCATCGATAAAAGTCACGAAGTAGAGACAACTTCTTTTGTTAGCACATCACATGGGCTACTTACATTAAATATGTACTAGGATAAGTATCTCAATGGTCTTTTTTCTCTTATCCCACAAGAGTAGCTTGATCATATTTTTTCAAAAAGATGATGCACAAATTAGATATAACTCGACAGTCAATGAGCTCAAAGATCCATATTTTTTTAGTTTGTTAATCATTTCTTCTCCAATATGACTTAGCCTAAGGTTCCACATATACTTAAGTTTTTATCTCAACTTTGGATCTCTCAGATCCAATGACATTCACTGCTTGCTCAATTAAGTTCACAAATACATCACCATGCAAATGATAGAGACTATCTCTAAGAACTAAATCCAAATGATAATTACAAAGGATAGATGTCCATGACGACAGCAGCAACTCTTACTCTATTACCAATTTTAAGGGTTACTTCCTCAGTCCTCTACCTTTCCATCGACTCTATATAAAATCACTAAAGTCTATAGCTCAACTGGAAGAAGAGAAAATCGTAAGGATAGTATTAAATAATTTTGACATGCCTATTCTAGACGTGTCTTTATTTCTTTAGGATCCTCAAGTATTTACCTCTGAACTCTTTCAAGGTTTCTTTGTTAGCAATACTTTGACCAATTTAGATAAGATGCCAGGATAGTCTTTCATATGGTAGTTTACCATAAACTAACCATATAAACTAATCAGGGATCGCAGGATCAAATCCATAAGTAATTTCTTATGCATGGATATGTCGAGCCTTTCAAGCTCCTTAATGTTCTCAATTATTATTAAATAACGATCATAGACTGACTGCCCATCACGCATCACATGCACTGTGCGATTCTGATCACCTCATAACACTTGTAGATAAATCAATATATCGTTGGGAGTGAACATGTACTCATGCATACGTTGGAGTTTATCGAACATGAACTTTAACATATAGCATCCATCTTTATTATCATTGTCCATCCACTCATCAAGTATAGCTCGTTGACTTTGGATAAGACAGACTGTTAATATCAGAATAACTTGATAGAGAATATTGCTTAATTTTTAAAATTAAAAATAATTTTTAGGTTTGTGAGCCATTCTATGTAATTAATTTTGGTTAATTGGTTGATATCTAAGATTTGAGCTAGAGGGATGGAGGCTGATACAATAAATAGCAGAGAGCAAAGATTCTAATTGGATTTTTGTACTTATTTCATAATTTGCTCTAGAAAATTTAGATACAAAAGAGAATTTTCACTATTTTATCAGATCTTCCACACTCTTCGGATAGAGAAATAAAAATTCTAACACGACAACTAGATTTTTAGTGAGTGCTGTAGTCCTACCGATGCCGTGCATCTCACCTAACAGTTATTAGTAATACGAACAAACACCGATACATGGACAACTCTTTGTCCAGATGCTTCTCTAAGCATGTTGCAGCTACTTGGTCTCTAAATCATGTAGGCTCATCTAATAATTATTGCCTATACTTCTTAGTTAAGTCAGACTTATTATTCATAAATAGATGCAAAGTCATCATTGGGTCCTTCATCTAATAGTTATTGGGCCCAACCCCATCTTTATCTTGGAGCAACTCTTTGCTCACAAAGTGGTTGCATGTTCCTGATGCAACTGAACCACTGTGATCAGCCGAGAAAAATCAACGTCGATAGCACGCCCGCACATCTACAATGGTGGAAGATCATTTACTTAATATTTATGGAGAGATTTGGATTTAGATCTCATCTAATCAGTCATCATATGACTGATCTAATTGGCATAGGCTAAATCAAACCTCCAAGCAACCATATTAGAGACTCAATCTCTCAAATTGGTCAATTAAGTAGAGATTGGTAGAGATCCCCATTGCTTTCCTTAGACACTAATAAATTGATCATATCAGCGAATGGAACCAATTAAATAACCATGAATAGGTTAGCTTAGGTGAATCAGATTTAAGCCATAGAGCCAAATTAGATCTTTAGGTTAATCGATTCTATATATGGATGTTAATCGATTCAATCACCAACAATTGTATGAACTTAAGCTCTATTAACCACATCCTAATCAACACTTGATTTGGTTCGATCAACTACTAAATTGATTTAGACCTAATATGATCAAAACAGAAATCCTAGATGTAATCTAATTATATGACCTAATTTGATCTACCCATGACCAATCCATCATGCACAAATACTAATTTCAGATCTTAAATCTGAATTTTCAGATCTAAATTCTTTGCATGAATAGTATGTTTTGATCTCAAAAAAATTTTAGATCATACATATAAATATATATCATATACATGAATAAGTTCAAGTCATAGAAATAAATTTTAGCCCTAAGCATGCCATCATATATCATATATATAAATCAAAATAGATCTCAAAACTCTTTTCAGATCTAAATAATAAAATATATATCACATATATGCTAAAAAATTAGATCTAAAATTTTATTTTATTAAAAATTTTAATATCATTCTAGGACAACCATTCAGCATAACAAGTTATGCTAGGGTAACCTTATATCAGAACAACATTAAAAAATTTTAGATCTAAAATTTTTCTCTACAGATTTCATATTCAAATCCTAGTCTCATGCATATGATGTGTTTTTGATACCACTATTAATTTTTTATGATTTCATACATGCAAAAAAATTTCAAAATGAGTATACGATAGAATTTTAAAAATTCAGATTAAATCAAATTTAATCTAAATATGCATAAGATCAAATCTTAAAACCATAAGCAGGATCATCATATGTGAGATAGAATTCAGATACAGAAATCAAATAAAAAATAAATAAATAAAGAACATACCTTGGCACGGATCAATCTTCAGCGCAAACTGATGATCATGGATGTCTTCCGAAGGTTCCTTAAAGTTGCACAAGTGTCCGATCTCTATGGATATCTACACGAGACTTCGATCTGATCAGAAGCTTTTTGATCTCATCGGAGTACTAACCTCCTTGTAGAGATCATATCTTGATGGTTAAAAATATTCTTTTCTCTCAAGACACTCTTAGAGAAGAAGAAGAAATAGGAGGATATTGATCTCTACGCTAGAGATCATGAGAAGAACCATTTCTTCTCTTTTCTTCCTAAAACTCATGCACCAAATCTCTACACTGGAGATGTAAAAATTTTATCCAACTTTTAAATAAAGAGAGGAGAAAAAATCTATATCCAAACATGGACAAAAGAGAGAGAAGAGGCTCCAACAACCAATCCTTAGTTGTTGGTAAGAAAGAAGGGATATCACCTCACCTACCTCACGCCCAAAACATTCACACTGCGCCCCCTCCCTTGATTTTTCTCAACACACAACCCCCTGGTTTTTGGCATCTCAACCTGATCCATATCAGGTCCATACCATCCCATAAGGTTCCTTGGTTTAAATAGGCAAAAAGAGACAGAGTTGGGTAGGAAGATAAGAGTCCAATCAACCATGGACTCTTGAAATTTTATGCCATCACATCCCTTCCAGTTTCACCCAAAAATCTCACAAAAAGAAAGGGTATTAAGAGGGCTTTTTACACGCTAATAAAAGGAGAGGGGGTGTGGAAAAATTGGCATCCAAAATTGAGTTGACGTGGGGCTGGTTTAAGGTACATGGATGGAGAGAGTTTCATGATCATGGGACTCCTAATTAGGCGGCAATTTAAACCAATTAAATCTCTAACCAATTCTAATCATATTAGAAATTGATTAGATCTAAATAGATAGAAATTCAAATCTGATTTGGAGCCCAAACTATTTAGATTAGGTGTTACCTAATTAGAGGAGTCCTAATCCTTTTGAACTCTCTCTTGGTCCTTGAGTCAAACTCAATTTAATCCTAATCCAATTAGGATTTGGTGCATCCATGAAAATGAGAATTTTTAGTCCAAATATGAACTCAAACATTCTTGTTTAGATCCTAGTCTAATTAAGAATGAAGTTAAACCCAAATCTTAATTTGACAAAAAATTATTTTCTCATGCAATTTGATTATCTCATAATCCAATTAGGTTGGATCAAATCAAATCCATGTCAAGTAAAATTAAATCTAATTTAATTAGACTTGATGCAAATCCCATAGCTCAATTAAATTGAGCCAATTAGCAATCCAATTGCTAATTAATCCTCCTATAACTCACTAACTTTTTAGCGAGTTACTTATTGCAACTTTTACATTGGATCAATCATCAATCAAATTGATAATCAAATCCTATCATGATTCATAATCATAATTCAATCATCTGATCAGTCAAAAGTCTCCTTCTGTGTGATCTCAAAGATTCTATTCTATCTGTTAGTGAGATATATTGTGATCTCTATCATAATATTATTAAAACTTTTTTCAATGGATTGAAACTATTCCAACTCTACCCATCAAAGATCATTGATCATCAAGATGATGCTCGTGGGTCTCACAATCTGTCAGTGACACCTAGCAGTATATAGTGACAACCCAACAGAATAAAAAGTGATGAACCTCTAGGTGCAGTTAATGTATGATACAGTCTCTCTATTATGAGTCCCAACCAGATGACAGATTATGGATGAATTGTCAAACTTCATCATCGATCATATGATATATTCAATCAACTCGAGTCCATGCGTGATTCTTATGAAAATTCTTTTTCATCAATCATACTGCTATGGCCATAGACTTAAAGACTCAGCTTCATAAATCTCATAGGACTACTCTTTTTTACTAGGATCGATAGATTCCATCTAGATGCACACTATACTCTTACAGTGGACCAACTGTTGTCAACATCTACTACAAGAGCTCATTGAGATCCATGTTTATGTGTCAGTCAAACTCCAGCAGCCTCATTGCGAGCAACTGTAACACTGCAAGTTAAAGGACCAGTCATACAACTACAGCATCAAGAAAGTTACTAACGAGTGAGCAGACATCCATGTGATTTCTCATGTTGGTCATGCTCAGTGCTAGTTGTTCTCTAACAACAACCTGCATGCTCGCTCCAGTGTCACCACACCGCAGACTCGAGACTCATCTATCCGAAGCAAGTGATCCATACGATGATCTATCCAGATCAATCATCATCTTTATGATGATCCTATAATCAGGAGCAATTTTAAGAATTAACCATCAATGACACATATCTCAAATTCTCAACTCTTTGAGAATATGTATCATCATCTTGTTAATCCCTTGGATAATTCATGAACACATAAAATATGAATGGCAATATAAATATCCAATAAATATAAAAATATATCTTAAAAATATAATATGCATCAACCAAAATTGACTTCTAGGGCATACATCCAACAGATTATGAAACTAAAAACCATAGTGATTATGTTTAAAATTCATAACTAACAACACTGAAATGGAAAAAAAATCTTACTAATTCACTATCACTTCAATATCTCTTTTCTTCCTCCCCAATCCAACAACTTCAATAGCGCTCCAATGCCAGATAAACACCAAATCACATCTAACAGAAAATAAAACAAACATGACTCATAAAACTATAAAAGGTTAAAGTACATCAAGATTTTCCAAACAAAAAAAAAACAACAACAAAACTGGAATTAATTAAACCTGATAGAATCCTCTTATCATTGATTTGAGAATCCAATAATTCAGGACTAATAAATTGGAAACCACAGTGATCAATCTTTGCTCCACCCTTTCCTGTTTTCCACATTGATGTCATGAGCAAAAAAATAATCTTGTAATCATTTATAATCGACTGATATTGACCAGTACTAGCACCACTTTGAAATTCATCATATAAAAAACACACCCTTCAACCAACAAATGCCTAAACTTGTTTACTTGATTTTTTCCTAATCATTGCATGCATCAAATTTCCCTATAAATATCAAAATTAAATAAATTACAAACTGTCTTGATTTTTTTTAATTATTCTATGCATCAAATTTTTCTATAAGCATCAAAACTAAATAAATTATGAACTGTCTGAAAAGAAGAAGAAAATTAGAACTCATTAACTAATAACGAAACCATATTCAAATATCACCTTTTCGTCAATTAAAATCATATCCAAGCTAATCAAGTCAGAATTATTTTTAAGATTGATATATTCCCAAATACGGCATATTCTAACCCTTATTATCCAATCTTCTCTTGTACCATCAAGCTCATTCAACAAATAATATCTCATGATAAATGAGTCCTTACATCAAGAATGAGGATTGATTGGAGAGGAATATCTCAATAGATAGAGCAAGAGACAATATATAGCATCCACCTCTTTCCAACCATTAATATAAGAGTAAATGATCTGTTATTATGAGAAATTATCATCAATATTTATCATCCACCTCTTTCCAACCATCAATATAAGAGTAAACAGTAGAAACGAAATTATTATGAGAGAAGGCAATTAGAAGCGAAATTAATAAGGAGATGAATTTAGGCTTATTTTTGTGGAAACTGAAAAGCCTCAAACTTTTGTCAAAAAAAAAAAATAGAATCCTTGCCTTGAGAGAATCCCTCACAAAAAAACCACACTTGCTTATTTTTTACGAAAACTGAAAAGCCTCAAAATTTTGCAAAAAAAAAAAAATAGAATCCTTGCCTTGAGAGAGTCCTATCTATTTTTATGAAAAATTATCATCAATATTTATCATTCATCTCTTTCCAACCATCAATATAAGAATAAATGATCTGTTATTATGAAAACATATCATCAATATTTATGATCCACCTCTTTCCAACCATCAATATAAGAGTAAATGGTAGAAACAAAATTATTATAAGAGAAGATAATTAAAAGTGAAATTAATATGAGAGAGATAAATTTAAGCTTATTTTTGATGAAAACTGAAAAATCTCAAAATTCTATAACAAAAAAAAATAGAATCCTTACCTTGAGAGAGTTCCTCACAAAGAAACCACACTTTCTCTCTGTTTCACCTTTATATATATATATATATATAGATTAGGTGCATCATGTGTCCATTATGAAATTAGATGCATCGTTAGTGCTCTATGGATCCCACCAAGAAACTTGAGATCATTTGTCCTTTTAATGCTCCTACACTCTGTATATGTTGGAGGCTTGCTTCTTATCCCCAAAAAATAAACAGGTAGGCTTCCATGATGAAACTTGATAATATCAAGGGGAATTTTCAAAATAAAAGCCAAATATGTCTTACCAAAAGTAATCATGTCTGCTATAACATGGTATCTTCGACAATAAAGGATTAGATATATTCTTGAAGGAAGTAGGACACATAAGATCGATCTATCAAAGGAAGTGATTGTCTTCATTTTTCTTTTCTTTTTTCTTTTTTTTCTTTTTTTCCTGTTAGAATGAAGGAAGTGATTGTTACTATGCCATGCTATTATAAACTCCAATACTGAATGAGCTTTTTACCTGAAAAAAAAAAGAGAAGAGAGGAAGAATAGAGAATTGCCACACTAGTGGACCTGCATGTGTTCGTCTATTTAAACAATGATACTCGTGGGTCTCACAATCTGTTAGTGACACCTAGCAGTATATAGTGGCAACCCAACAGAATAAAAGGTGATGAACTCTAGGTGCAGTTAACGTATGATACAGTCTCTCTATCATGAGTCCTAACCAGATGGTAGATCATGGATGAATTGTCAAACCTCATTATCGATCATATGATAGATTCAATCAGCTCGAGTCTATGCATGATTCTTATGAAAAATTTTTTCCATCAATCATACTGCTATGGCCATAGACTTAAAGACTCAGCTTCATAAATCTCATAGGACTACTCCCTTTTACTAAGATCGATAGATTCTATCTAGATGCACACTGTACTCCTACAGTGGACCAACTGTTGTCAATATCCACTACAAGGGCTCATTGAGATCCATGTTTATGTGTCAGTCAAACTCTAGCAGCCTCATTGCGAGCAACTGTAACACTGCAAGTTAAAAGATCAGTCATACAACTACAGCATCGAAAAAGTTACTAATGAGTGAGCAGACATCCACGTGACTTCTCATGTTAGTCATGCTCAGTGCTAGTTATTCTCTAACAACAACATGCATACTCGCTTCAGTGTCACCACACTGCAGACTCGAGACTTATCTATCTGAAGAAAGTGATCCATGCAATGATCTATCTAGATCAATCACCATCTTCAAGATGATCCTATGACTAGGAGCAATTTTAAGAATTAACCATCAATGATACATATCTCAAATACTCAACTCCTTGAAAATATGTATCATCATCTTGTTAATCCCTTGGATAATTCATGAACACATAAAATATGAATGGCAATATAAATGCCCAATAAATATAAAAATATATCCTAGAAATATGATATGCATCAACCAAGATTGGCTTCTAGGGCATACATCCAACAGATTATGAAACTAAAAATCTTAGTAATTATGTTTAAAATTCATAACTAATAACACTGAAATGAAAAAAAAATCTTACTAATTCGTTATCACTTCAATATCTCTTTTCTTCCTCCCCAATCCAACAACTTCAATAGCGCTCCAATGCCAGATAAACACCTAATCACATCTAACAAAAAATAAAACAAACATGACTCATAAAACTATAAAAGGTTAAAGTACATCAGGATTTTCCAAACAAAAAAAAAATAACAACAAAACTGGAATTAATTAAACCTGATAGAATCCTATTATCATTGATTTGAGAATCCAATAATTCAGGACTAATAAATTGGAAACCACAGTGATCAATCTTTGCTCCACCCTTTCCTGTTTTCCACACTGATGTCATGAGCAAAAAAATAATCTTGTAATCATTTATAATCAGCTGATATTGACCAATACTAGCACCACTTTGAAATTCATCATATAAAAAACACATCCTTCAACCAATAGATGCCTAAACTTGTTTACTTGATTTTTTCCTAATCATTGCATGCATCAAATTTTCCTATAAACATCAAAATTAAATAAATTACAAACTGTCTTGATTTTTTCTAATTATTCTATGCATCAAATTTTTTTATAAACATCAAAACTAAATAAATTACGAACTGTCTGAAAAAAAGAAGAAAATTAGAACTCATTAACTAATAATGAAACCATATTCAAATATCACCTTTTCGTCAATTAAAATCATATCCAAGCTAATCAAGTCAGAATTATTTTTGAGATTGACATATTTCCAAATACGGCATATTCTAACCTTTATTGTCCAATCTTCTCTTGTACCATCAAGTTCATTCAACAAATAATATCCCATGGTAAATGAGTCCTTACATCAAGAAGGAGGCTTGATTGGAAAGGAATATCTCAATAGATAGAGCAAGAGACAATATATAGTATCCACCTCTTTCTAACCATCAATATAAGAGTAAATGATCTGTTATTATGAAAAATTATCATCAATATTTATCATCCACCTCTTTTCGACCATCAATATAAGAGTAAATGGTAGAAACAAAATTATTATGAGAGAAGGCAATTAGAAGCAAAATTAATAAGGAGATGAATTTAGGCTTATTTTTTATGAAAACTGAAAAGCCTCAAAATTTTGCAAAAAAAGAAAATAGAATCCTTGCCTTGAGAGAGTCCCTCACAAAGAAACCATACTTGCTTATTTTTGATGAAACCTGAAAAGCCTCAAAATTTTATAAAAAAAAGAAAATAGAATCCTCGCCTTAAGAGAGTCCTATCTGTTATTATGAGAAATTATCATCAACATTTATCATCCACCTCTTTCCAACCATCAATATAAGAGTAAATGATCGTTATTATGAAAAATTATCATCAACATTTATCATCCACCTCTTTCCAACCATCAATATAAGAGTAAATGGTAGAAACAAAATTATTATGAGAGAAAGAAATTAAAAGCGAAATTAATATGGGGGAGGCAAATTTAGGCTTATTTTTGGTGGAAACTGAAAAATCTCAAAATTCTACAAAAAAAAAATAAAATCCTTGCCTTGTGAGGGACAACCACATTAAACAGCACAAAAGTAGAAACTGCTATTTTATCTGATACCTTCAAATGTATCTTATACCTATATTTATAAAAGCAATATGTAAAACTTCTGACAATAGATAAATCCCACTAAACATCATGGGAAATGAACTTTAGCTTACTTGACCAAAGGGAACTTGCATTCCTTATTTCAAGCATCACATATGTACATATCATCAACAGGCACAATTTTTTTGCTGCATATGTTGCATGAAACATAATACCAATCAAAGAAATTATCCATATCTATAATTGTCCCTCTAACAGTAACTACATGCTCTTGAAAAGGGCAAAAAATTTTCAGCTTTTAAAAATCAGCATTTTTTCTAACAAATAAGCGAAAAAAATCCAATACCCCACCAATCTGAATATTAACATCCCAATCAGTCTCCAGCAACTGTTTTATACTCATCCTATTTATAAACATTTAT
The DNA here is from genome assembly GCF_000442705.2 of Elaeis guineensis. NCBI lineage: Eukaryota > Viridiplantae > Streptophyta > Magnoliopsida > Arecales > Arecaceae > Elaeis > Elaeis guineensis. The sequence continues at coordinate 10,211,430 of NC_025999.2, read as the reverse complement.
TCTTCTAATGGAATATCATTAACAAGCTGAGCTTGGATAATTTGCATACCATTGGAAATAGAGGAAAATCTACATAACAAAATCAAGTGTTTCAAAAATTCAGTGACAGCTAATGTTTCGGTACCAAATCAGTATAGACACTGACCTTTCATTCAGAGTGGCAATATATTTCATTTCAAGATTAACATAAATTTTCGCAGCACCTGTTGCAGAAAATGCAACCTCATCTGCCATTTTTCATATAAACATTCAAATTTTAATTTTTAAAATAACAAAATATTATGAATTTCATATAAAAAAATTCATATACAATCTTCTCCAATCTAACAATTCATCACCTCTGAATTTTCTAACTATCATCGACGTCACGATCAGAATAAAAGATCCTGAATTTTTTTCATAAAAATCAAAATCAAAACTTTCAGCTAACTTTTTTCACAGAGTGATTTTAGCCATCATTGAGCTGCTTCAACAATCAAACAGTTAAAAACAACAAAATAAAATCTGGATTATGAAAAAAAAACTATAGCGATTATGTTTAAAATTCATAACTAACAACATCGAAATAGAAAAAAAAAATCTTACTAATTTATTATCACTTCAATGTCTCTTTTCTTCCTCCCCAATCCAACAACTTCAAAAGCGCACCAATACCAGATAAATACCTAATCACATCTAACAGAAAACAAAACAAATATGGCTCATAAAACCATAAGGGTTAAAGTACATCAAAATTTTCCAAAAAAAAGAAAAACAACAAGAGAACTGGAATTAATTAAACCTGATAGAATCCTATTATCATTGATTTGAGAATCTAATAATTTAAGACTAATAAATTAGAAACCATAGTGATCAATCTTTGCTCCACCCTTTTCTGCTTTCCACACTGATGTCATGAGCAAGAAAATATTCTTGTAATCATTCATAATCGACTGATATTGACCAGTACTCTGCACCATTTTAAAATTCTTCATATAAAAAACACACCCTTCAACCAATAGGTGCCTAAACTTGTTTACTTGATTTTTTCTAATCATTGCATGCATCAAATTTTTCTATGTACATCAAAACTAAATAAATTACGAACTGTCTTGATTTTTTCTAATTATTATATGTATCAAATTTTTCTATAAACATCAAAACTAAATAAATTACGAACTGTTTGAAAAAAAAAAAATAGAACTCATTAACTAATAAGAAAACCATATTCAAACATCACCTTTTCGTCAATTAAAATCATATCCAAGCTAATCAAGTCAGAATTATTTTTGAGATTGACAGATTCTCAAATATGGCATATTCTAACCCTTATTATCCAATATTCTCTTGTACCATCAAGCTCATTCAGCAAATAATATCTCATGATAAATGAGTCCTTATGTCAAGAATAAAGCTTGATTGAAGAGGAATATCTCAATAGATAGGGCAAGAGACAATATATAGCATCCATCTCTTTCCAACCATCAATACAAGAGTAAATGATTTGTTATTATGAGAAATTATCATCAATATTTATCATCCACCTCTTTCCAACCATCAATATAAGAGTAAATGGTAGAAACGAAATTATTATGAGAGAAGGCAATTAGAAGCGAAATTAATAAGGAGATGAATTTAGGCTTATTTTTGGTGGAAACTGAAAAGCCTCAAAATTCTGTCAAAAAAAAAAATAGAATCCTTGCCTTGAGAGAATCCCTCACAAAAAAACCACATTTGCTTATTTTTTGTGGAAACTGAAAAGCCTCAAAATTTTGTAAAAAAAAATAGAATCCTTGCCTTGAGAGAGTCCTATCTATTTTTATGAAAAATAATCATCAACATTTATCATTCATCTCTTTCCAACCATCAATATAAGAATAAATGATCTGTTATTATGAAAAATTATCATCAACATTTATGATCCACCTCTTTCCAACCATCAATATAAGAGTAAATGGTAGAAACAAAATTATTATAAGAGAAGACAATTAAAAGTGAAATTAATATGAGAGAGACAAATTTAAGCTTATTTTTGGTGCAAACTGAAAAATCTCAAAATTTTATTAAAAAAAAAGAAAATAGAATCTTTACCTTGAGAGAGTTCCTCACAAAGAAACCACACTTTCTCTCTGTTTCACCTTTATATATATATATATATATATATAGATTAGGTGCATCATGTGTCCATTATGAAATTAGATGCATCGTTAGTGCTCTGTGGATCCCACCAAGAAACTTGAGATCATTTGTCCTTTTAATGCTCCTACACTCTGTATATGTTGGAGGCTTGCTTCTTATCCCCAAAAATTAAACAGGTAGGCTTCCATGATGAAACTTGATAATATCAAGAGGAACTTTCAAAATAAATATTAAGAATGTACATTGCCTATATCAAGAATATACAGAATATTAAGAATGTACATTGTCTAGAATATTTTTTACAATGGCATGTTACAGAATATTAGGAATGTCCATTGTCTAGAATATTGTCAAGAATATTTTATAATTACTATGGCATGTTTTTGAATTGGGAGGATCACGTGATTGATACCGTGATCTCTCCAATTTCCTGCCTGTTTCTCTCTTCTTCATCTCTATATATGGATGTACATATCATAGTGAAATACATTGAAGAGATCTTCTCCACTTTTTTTTTATGTTTCTCCTCCTTTTCCTGCATCTCTCGGGTTTTTCTTTTGCATGGTATCAGAGCAGGGTCGCCATTGATCCAAGTCTTTTCCTCGATTAAGTGCTTACAGCAGGTTGTTGCTGAAGCGTTCTCTTGCACGTAGCTGGAGGCAAATAGTTGCTACATCTTGTCATCATCAACATGTCCAATCAAATCAATCAAAGCACCACAATCGAATCTATGGAGGATGGTTCGTCATCGACCTTAAATGCTGCACATGATCCAACATCTCCCTATTTCATCTCACCTTCAGAGAATCCTGGGAATGCCCTTGTGACATCTCTACTCAAAGGGCCGAACTATCCTGCATGGCGAAGGGCCATTATCACTGCTCTTCGAGCCAAACGAAAAATTTGATTCGTTGATGGGACACTTGCACGACCTATAGATGGATCGCGGGATCATTTTTTCTGGGATACGTGCAATTCAATAGTGATGTCATGAATCTACAACTCTGTTGTACTAGAAATCTATAACAGCATCTCTTTTTTTGAAAGTACTCGAGATATTTGGGTCGATCTTGAGGAAAGATACTCTCAAGGTAATGCTCCTCGCATTCATGAGTTAAAGACCCAAATCTAGAGTTTCAGGCAAGGCAATGATATAACTATTGCTGCTTATTATGCCCATTTTCGTGGCTTGTGGGAGGAACTTACAGCTTATTCCAAGGTGCCGACTTGTTCGTGTGGAGCCACTAGAGAGATCCAAGTTGAGAAAGAAGAAGAGAGACTACATCAGTTTCTTTTTAGTCTCAAGGACTCCTACAACATGTTGCGAGATCAGCTGCTGTCCATGGAGCCATTACCAACAGTTTATAAGGCATATGCCTTATTGATTTGAGGTGAAAAACAGAAGAAAGTCGTCGCTGTTCGAACTTCTCAACCCGAAGCCGCGGCTCCCGCTGTTAAGCCCATGACAGAAAGGGCGAATAAAGAGATCGGCTCCAAAGAAAGGAATAAAAAATATTTTCGATGCGACCACTGCAAGAAGACAGGACATACCCGTGATAGATGCTTCGAGCTAATCGGGTACCCACCTGGATGGCAATCCAAAGATCGAGTTAAGGGTAGAGGCAATGGAGCCGAGATCGGTAGTCAGCACCAAGGAGGGGTTGCCGTGAATACTACTACATTGAATACAAACAGAATCTCTCCAATACCGGATCTTTCTCCTACACAATATCAGCAACTTATTTCCCTCTTGGACAAGATAAGACTCAAAGTGCCGTAAATTTTGTTGGTAAGGCCTCTCTTGATTCTTTTCATCATTCTTGGATCCTTGATAGTGGTGCTTCCGAACACTTAACCTTTTGTAAGTCCTTTCTTCATAATATTGAACCTCTTGACAATGCACTCCCAGTTACTTTACCTAATGGAGTCAATATGCCTGTACATTCATATGGTGATGTTACTTTGACCAATGATATTACCTTGCACCATACTTTATATGCTCCTAATTTTACTTGCAATTTTGTTTCAGTAAGCAAACTTGCTCGAGAACTTAATTGTGCTGTTCTCTTCTTTTCCACATTTTGTGCTCTACAGGATCTTGCCACGAGGAAGCTGATTGGATTGGGTGAACTCTGGGATGGTCTTTACTACTTCAAAGGCTTGGCAATACGTCCTGCACGGACAAATAAAGTCAATGTTTCGATTAATCTCTGACATGTTTGGTTAGGACATTGCTCTTACAAGCGTTTGAAACTTGTTCCTTTTCTTTCAAATACTTCTTTTGATTCTATAAATAATTATTGTGATATTTGCTATCGTGCAAAACAGACAAGAAAGCCTTTTTCCTTGAGCATTAATAAATCTGCTTCACCATTTAATTTAGTTCATATTGATATATGGGGACCATATCGCACCCCATCACACACGGGAGCTCATTTCTTTCTCACTATTGTTGATGATTGCACAAGGGCTATTTGGGTTTATCTATTACAAAGAAAATCTGAGGCATACCAATGCTTTGTTAATTTTCATGCTATGGTCAAAAATCATTTTGATGCCAATATTAAACACATACGTAGTGATAACGCTCAAGAGTTTGTAGCTGGACCATTGAAATCACATCTTCTAGAACATGAGATTATATCACAAACTTCTTGTGTTGGGACACCAGAACAAAATGAGGTGGTTTGAGCGTAAACATCGACATCTATTAAATGTTGCCTGTGCTCTAAGATTTCAAGCCAACTTGCCTGTGTCATTTTGGGGAGAATGTGTTTTGACTGCCGTCTATTTAATTAACTTGACACCTACACCAAAATTGAATGGCAAGAGTCCCTACGAACTCTTATTTCATAAACCACCCACCTATGATCATCTGAGAGTTTTTGGTAGCCTTTGTTATGTGTATGAGACGTCCAGTGATAAATTTCAACCTCGTTCTCATGCTTGTGTGTTCGTTGGATACCCTCTTGGTCAAAAGGGCTACTATCGTGTATATAACCTTGAAACTCATGAAATATTTACTTCACGTGATGTTATCTTTCATGAGAAGATATTTTCTTATTCTCAAACATTACCTTTCTTTTCTATTATACCTTCTTTTTCACAACCAAATCAGACTGATTATGATGTGGGATTTTCTTTAGCAACCAATAATTTACCTCATGTACCTAATTTGGGTCAGACCCAAGGACAGATTTTAAACCCTATTCTTTCTCATGAGTCAGATCAAACACAAACCAATTCCATTGATTCGAACCAAATGTCAAGTTTGAACAGGACTCTTGATACAATCGACACTCTCTCTCCTGAGCAGGCTTCATCTTCTAAGACCATTGGACCTAATTCATGGCCCGTCAGAGATAGGAAGCAACCCGTTCGATTACATGACTACATTGTCGATACCCCAGGAGTGGGGAGACCTCCGGACACATCCGCCAATTCAGTGACCTCAGGTAAGCCTTATCCTATTTCTTGCTACCTCACTTATTCTAAGCTTAATGCTTCTCATCGAGCTTTTATTTCAGCTATTACCTCTTATAAAGAACCTAAAACTTTTTCTCAAGCCGTAAAGGATCCTAAGTGGCGAGAAGCAATGGGGGCTGAGCTCACTGCTCTCCAGCAAAATGGCCTTTGGACTTTGGAGCATCTACCACTCGGGAAGAAACCCATTGGATCGAGATGGGTATACAAAATTAAATACAAGACTGATGGTTCTATTAAGCGATACAAGGCTCGGTTAGTGGCAAAGGGATACACACAAATAGAAGGCCTTGACTACACCAAGACTTTTGCTCCGATGACTAAATTGACTACAGTATGGTGTCTCTTAGCTGTTGCTTCCGTTAAACATTGGCAGTTAAATCAGTTGGATGTCAACAATACTTTCCTTCATGGCAATCTTCATGAAGAAGTATACATGACACCTCCGCCAGAATTTCTAAAACCAAGTGATACACGTGTTTGTCGGTTGCGTAAGTCTCTTTATGGACTCAAGCAAGCATCAAGACAGTGGTTTGAAAAGTTCTCCCACTCCTTGCTCCAATATGGTTGTACTCAATCTAAAGCTGATCACTCTCTGTTCACCAAACAGGATGAGGACTCTTTCATTGCCATTCTTGTTTATGTGGATGATATGATTATTACAGAAAATAACCCTTCGAAATGTCAGGCACTGAAACAATATTTGCAAGACAAGCTTCACATTAAAGACCTGGGCAACTTAAAATATTTTCTTGGATTAGAAGTGGCACGATCACCTTCGGGCATATTTGTATCACAATGAAAATATACTCTTGACATTCTCTAGGAGACCGAAATGATTGGGACCAAGCCCACAAAATTTTCTATGCAGCAACATCTCAAGCTCACAGCGGATGATGGGAAACTACTTGATAATCCAGGTCCATATCATCGATTACTGGGATGACTCATTTATTTGACCATCACTAGGCCTGATATTGCATACTCGGTGCATGTTCTGACACAGTTTATGCAATCTCCTCGGCAACCACACTTAGACGCAGCCTTTCGCATTTTGCGATATTTGAAAGGGTCTCCAGGTCAAGGCATATCTTTTTCAAGTGTCAACACCTTTTAGTTATATGCTTATTGTGATGCAGACTAGACAGGATGTCCCATGACAAGGCGCTCTACTACAAGTTTCTATATTTCCTTAGGAGATGCTCCAATTTTTTGGCATGCTAAGAAACAGACAACAGTGTCTCGTTCCTCTGTAAAGGCCGAATATCGGGCAATGGCACACACTATCAGTGAATTATTATGGCTTCGAGCTCTCTTATCCGACCTCAATGTTTCACATCATGGTCTCATGTTCCTTTATTGTGATAATCAAGCAGCTTTACACATTGCTGCAAATCCTGTGTTTCATGAGCGGACCAAACACATAGAAATTGATTGTCATTTTGTCAGAGAGCGACTACAATCTCAAGACATTGCTACACGATATGTTCCTACACATTGTCAGCTTGCAGATATCTTTACCAAAGCTCTCGGTTGTGATCATTTTCAAGAGATTCTATGCAAGTTGGACATTAGAAATCTCTATGCGCCAACTTGAGGGGGACTATTAAGAATGTACATTGCTTATATCAGGAATATACAGAATATTAGAAATATACATTGTCTAGAATATTTTTTACAATAGCATGTTACAGAATATTAGGAATGTCCATTGTCTAGAATATTTTATAATTACTATGGCATATTTTTGAATTGGGAGGATCACGTGATTGATATCGTGATCTCTCCAATTTCCTGCCTGTTTCTCTCTTCTTCATCTTTATATATGGATGTACATATCATAGTGAAATACATTGAAGAGATCTTCTCCACTTTTTTTTTTATGTTTCTCCTCCTTTTCCTGCATCTCTCGGGTTTTTCTTTTACAATAAAAGCCAAATATGTCTTACCAAAAGTAATCATGTCTGCTATAACATGGTATCTTCGACAATAAAGGATTAGATATATTCTTGAAGGAAGTAGGACACATAAGATCGATCTATCAAAGGAAGTGATTGTCTTCATTTTTCTTTTCTTTTCTTTTTTTTTTCTTTTTTTTTCTGTTAGAATGAAGGAAGTGATTGTTACTATGCCATGCTATTATAAACTCCAATACTGAATGAGCTTTTTACCTGAAAAAAAAAAAAAAAAAAAAAGAGAAGAGAGGAAGAATAGGGAATTGCCACACTAGTGGACCTGCATGTGTTCGTCTATTTAAACAATGAAAGATTGGCCAGCATTATGGGGGTTTGATGAACCAAAAGTTAAGGCATGTTTGGAACTTTTTGTTGGGTGTTACAATTTGTTGGCTAAGACGGCAAAGCTTAGTTAGTATAATCCATCTTAATCTGTAAGATTTAACTCATTTAAAAACCTCTTTTTTGATTTTGGATACTATTTGTAATAATCTAGAACCTCATTCAAAAATATATATATAATTAAAAGATATTAATTAGATTTTTGATCTTATGTAAATATCCAAAATATATTCAGTATATAGCCGATATTGGACATGCCCATGTGAATCTTTACATTAAGATTAGATGATTTTTATTTTTTTTGGTTGTGATGGGGGCCGGGGAGGGTTGATTGGGATAGATGTTATCCTATCTGACCACAATTTTTATGTTGGGATTATCTAAAAAAAAGAAATTATAGATTGTTATTATAAAATATAACTTTGAACCAATTACTTTGGCAAATTGTAGAAAAAACGAACCCCTAATGCAAGCTGACACGGTTTACTTGATACTCATTTGTTCAATCGATTAACTAATTTTAACCCACTAATTAGTTTGTACTAGATTAACTTGTTGCTTCATACATTACTCCACAAGTGTAACTTTAACATATGATTACAAACATATATAGTTAAATAGATTGACATTAATCAATATTAGATTCGAGTCATATTTTGTCCACCCATTCTGATTATTAAACAGGTCATTCCAGATATATTAGATTAATCCTCCACTTCAAAGCTGCAAAACTCAATGCATGCAATAAAAGTCAGGTCAACTTGTTTATGATCAGAATCCAAGTTACCTGCCATAATTGCATGCCTTATGGTCGAGTCAAGTCAAGAATTACCAAAATTTATGAGCCCAATCAGTAGATGATACCTTGAGAAGATTGATTGACGGACTACATCAGTCAGTTGAACTGGAGCTGGAAGAGGTCTATCCTTCCGTTTTATTTTATAGTTCGTTCTTCCCGTCTGAGGCAAAAGCTGGTTCATATTTTTGACCAGATTTTGGTCAGTGAGTATAAAGTCAGAGACCAACATCTACTCTATCGATTTAGCCCACTTGATCCAGACTGAGTCATGTGACAGACCGGAGTTTTTGTCACAAAACACATAGGACTTTTAATAAATATAGTCTGGAATTAAGTTTTCTCAACTCCGGTTGCAGGCAGTCTGGTATTATATATGAGGCTTTACTGAATCCAAGCTAGGCCAGTGAAGGCTACGCCATAAAATATCAAGGTAGACTAGTAATAATATGATATAAAATAAAATATAAAACTAGAACTGCACTTCTAGGCTTGATCTGCTTCTCTAGTTTGCCGTGGTCCACATCATGTCGTGGACGTATTGAATGGTTCTTCTTCTTCTTCCTTTTAATTTGCTTAAGAAATAATATCAAATGGTTTACTTACTTTTTTTTATATAAATGAGGCTTGTTGGCAATTTGTGGCTTACACAGCAGGATAGGCCCTCCACCTATATTAAAGTTTTTAGTTACTAAAATTTATAAATCCACAAACTAGTTTCTAAGTTTTACTAATTAGAATGGAAAAGACAAATTTTGAGTAGTAACAGGAATTAATTAAAATGTTGCTGCATGCACGCAACAGAATGACATGTAGGCTCGAGAAAACACACCCACACACACACACACACACACACACACAGGCTATCTATCTTTCTATACAAATGAAACAAAATGGAAGTCCCGATGTTTCCAAGTACAAGAAGGAATTTGTAATCAACTCCAAAGCTGATAATGTAGCTTATCGATTAAAAAAAAAAGAAGTCACTTTTCATATATTTTTTGGACAAACCTAAAGAATAGAAACAAAATTTAAAAGTTTTAATGAGTTCGATTGACCATCCAATTTCAATTGATATTTTTTTTTTTGATGAATATTTACATGAGAAGATAGCGAATCGAGCTGAAAAAGCTCGATTCAAAGCCTGGCTGTAGAAATTTAAAGATCAGATTTATAGGTGATCAGAGTTCAAATTTTTCAGATTCAGAAAATTAGAGTTACAGGAGTATCGACTTCTAAGATATAGTTTTTAGGCCTGAAGAAATTTATGCTACAGCTTCAGGTATGGACTTTCTTAGAAAGGATGGGCAGGCAATAGAAGATTAATAGCAGATCTTATCTCTATCAATCTGAAAGTAGCTGTTGATCTTCAGATCAGAAAATATCGGAAAGTCTAAACTATGCTGACAACAATTTCAGTGAACTAGCAAGAAGTTTCTTCATTCGCATCAGGGATACAGCAACGATGGGAGTAATGTCAGCAATCTTGTCTTGATCCTCTACCTCCTGCTTCAATAGCACACAACCTAGCTACAACAATATTATGTACTCCCTCTTGGTTATCATTTGTATGAAGAGGAATATTTCAAATTTTCATGACAATTATCTAACGTTTGCAGAATTGATAGATTGTGCGTATTCCCTATTATGCTACAAAAACTCTCGCATACAGTTACTGATCAACTGAGTTGAAGAATGCTTTTCCCCTCCTAAGTATTTGGCCCAAAAAATGTAGAGCCTGGCAATTTAAGATACAACAGGTTTCAGCTGAAATGCATGATATTGAAAGCATCTTTTGTTTCTTTCTTTCCACAATATCCATAATCCTGAGGCAAGCAAGATGTCTAGATATCCTTGCACAGTGCACATTGGTTCTTCTTGCCTCCATGAACACCAGAGGGAGGTTAGTGATTATGGGAATCATTTAAATGAAGATTAACCATAAGATCTGACCAAACCTTCCTCAAGAAGGGGCACTATAGAAATAGATGGTCTACTGTTTCTAAATTTGAGTCACACAGTGTGCATTTATCTTTGCCTTTCCATCCTCGCTTGATGAGATTCGATTTTGTTAGGATTCTATCATAGTAGCTGAGATAGATGAGGAATTTAATTTTTTTCTGGGATTCTAATATCCCACACAATCATCCCGTACTGAAGTATGGTGTTATGCCCCCATTTTTTAGGAAGAAATAGAATTATTTTACTGAGAATTTGCGGGTATCCATCAGGGCTGTCAGGTTTCTCCGATAGGTTAAGCAAGCTTAGGTTTTGTCTCATCCTCTGCAGATCCGGGTGACAGTGTGCTTAGAGTAATGTTGGTGTTGTAATAAAGTAATGTAACTAGTGCCAGGGAAGGACGTGGAAAATTGTTAGAAAGAACGCACTCAAAGAATTTTGAATGGATAAGTACTCATAGTTTTTTATTGAACCGAAACTTCTAGGGTTACACAAAAGCTAGCTGGGGTACGTACACAAGATTTAAATATGTTTTCTTACAACTTGGTAGTTAAAAACACGTAGTCCACTTCCTAACTTTGCTAACAATGATGCATACTAAATAATTCCTTAAGACTCTCAACTACTTGACTCCACATGATCTCATAATCCTAGAACAACTAAACAACAGTAGGCTAGACAAGTGGAACAAAAAAAAAAAAAAACAAATGTGCAAGGCAATTACAGCTGTCCACCTTGCTTGCCCACGTTTGAATTAATCTCCAACGGCTAGTGCCGGCCAATAGTAATCTCCATTATCTCTTAACTTATTAAAGTTTTTCAAAATTTTCATACTGTTTTCTATTACTAACTAGCTAGCTTTAAATTACATGATATAGATTTGAGCAGATAGTTGACCATAATTCAGTTTCCTAAATTATGGAAGTTATTCAGTTTCATTTTATGAAGAGTTGTGTCACTGGATAGCTAACTATGAAGATTAGACCAGAAAATGGAAATCATAACCAATATTAGGGTTTATATGGACATAATTTTAGATTTTTCCTTCACTTGGGAAATATTTATGTTGATAACCTATAATTCTAGAAAACCACTTCAGCTTTAATCTACTTAGAGGCCCTTGCGACATCTAAATCACTTCAGCTTTAAGGTATCAACATAATTATCAAATATATATAGATATATAAAAGTGCAGGTTTTAATTAATACGTGCATAGCATGCGTCGAATGAATGGATATCTTGTGCTTATTTTACGTTTGTTGTCGTATTCTAGTTTCACTATTATGTGAACTAATAGCATAATTAGGAAACCATGTTACTTTCTGTGATTCTCTTGTTAATCCAAACCATAATGCATGGATTGGAAAATTGAATTTATCCTTTCCAAATGGGCTGTAGAAGAAGGATCGAACAAACTGATGATCATCGACTTCGAATACTAAAGTTGAAACTGAGAGTCCATGGTTGACTCAAGCTTAAAATTCTCCAGTCTCGATGGAGTTATAGTTGCGTTTCCTTAGGTTTCAGTCTCAAACACGATCTTGTCAAAGTAGTGAGAAACTTTTCTACAGCTGGAGATTATGTCGATGAGGGATTGAACAATATTCATTCTCTTTTATGTGTTTGATAAAGAAAAAATTAAAGCTGCTCTATAGCCCTTTGTAAGTTATCGAGTACTAATGCGAGTCAGTTCGATAAGAGATTCTAAACATTAACAGTTAATAACAAAAAATAGCAGGGTGTGAGCAAGGTGAATAACATGCACTTCCATGGATCTTTGGCAATTTATGTTGAAGTTTAAGATGAAAAAGATTGAAGTGCATGTCTTAAAATTCTTAATTTTTCCAAAAATGAACTTTTAAGTGGTGGAATATTTAAATTTCGTCTCTGCAAATGAAGAGTTCCGCTAATCATGCAAATTTAACATGATTAAATTGTGCAAGAATTGGACTAGATAGTTGAAGTATCCAGAATATATCAAAGAGAAACAGATCCGCAATAACAGTTCAGTTATTCTCAGACATCGGAAAAGCATGGAGATTTAGCACTCAAAATTCTTTTTGAGTGATACGCAGTCAGATCTATACCCTTACAATATTTTGTTCCCTCTATATGGTAATGAAGTACAAAATCTAAATGTTATGTTAGAGAATCCAGTATAAATTTTTTAACTTGGAGAGAGTAAGAAGCATGATGAAGGAAATAAAAGTGAGAATATATAAGAGTTTTCTCTCAAAAAAGAGAATAGGTAAGAGTTACTTGGTGATCCCGATCTACAGCATTGTGCATAATGCTCTGAAGGGGGTGAAAATATAGAAACCCTGAATTAGTAACAACAACTCGATATCCTAATTTCTCCTACTCTAACTTTCCAGAGTGGGGAATCTAGATCAGAAAATCTCACATCCACCAATCAAGCATATATATGAGAAGCTACGATGCTTTGAAGGATGTTTAACAACTTCAAAGCGACCATAGAAGGCCATTTTGTTTGTGAATTGTATCAACATCTCATCGTTAGACCTAAAAGTTGCACCAACAACGGCAAGAGCACTCACCATAATCATTCACAAGAAGAAATACTAGTGTACCTCCTTGTCGGATTAGTGTCTCTTTACCTCCACTCATAATGACTTCATAGCTATCCAAACATCACTTTTCTTTCCCTTTTGTTAAGCCAACCAACACTAGCTCAATCTTTGTTAGCAAAGTAAAAAGGGCAAATAATTTATGTCCAGTGATAAATTAAAATCTACACAATTTCCTCCACAATACCAGATCTACAAGTTCATCGTTGCAACATCATTTTTCTCTTACAAAGGTGAGTTTATACCATCCATAACCAATCTTTTCTCGAAGAGAAGGAAGCCATTATTTCTACCTCGATCTCTTTTCCAAACCAAACAATCTCGCTGGTGATAATATCACTGGGGATAACCTATTCTTACTCTCTGAGATCGTTTCGAGCTTCGGAGACCAAGGACGGTCTCTCGACCCTACAAGCTGTGCATAGTGCTTCTTTAGCTCCGGCGTGCTGCACAAAACTCCACAATCTCTACCACAGTTTTGCCTCCCCTCGTCGGCGGTGATGACCTTCGTTATAAACTTGGGCTGAACCTTGATGACCGTCCTGCCGTCGGCGGCCTTCACGTACTCAAACGGGCACTGACCAAAGCTGGCAAGCGATGGCTTCGTCGGGCCGGGGGAAAGCGACGCTAGGGTTACAGCCGTGAGGATTTGGTTGTATGGGAAGCGGGCGACGGGGATGACGAAGTACGTCTCACCTGCATGCAGCTCGTCGTCGAGGGACATGACCGGGACCGGCTGCCCGATGTAGAAGGAATCGGCGTGGCAGACGACGCAGTCGGGGAATTGGAACATGAGCTCGCCGGCGAGCTGCTTCTCCGTGAGGAACTTGGTTGTGCCGCCCCAAAAGACGAGCTTCACCAGGTTATCGGAGGATGAGCTGAAGCAAGGGGAGAGCCCATTGCCCATGGTGGACCGTTTCTATTGTATCAAGAGAAGGGAAGAAGCTAGAAATATTGGTTTTATGAAAGGGGATGGTTAGATTTGGTGAAGACTTTTGGCGGGGCAGCTTTTATAAGAAACTTGGAGAGGAATTGACTTGGACAAATACGGGATTGAGTTCGGATCCGGTCGGTGGTCAGAACCGACGGCTTTGGTTAAGTGGTGGAGAGGTCTGTCAACTGCCAACGAAGAAGGGAAAATTCCTCACCTAAGCTTGTTTGGGTAATAAATGGGGGCTTTTGCTCGTAGCCAGTGATGAACGCTACGGCTCCAAATCTAATGCATGCATGGGTCTGGATTGGATGGAGCCACGTCTTTGGTTGCAGTTGGACCAGGGCAAGCTACGGGAGATTTCTGGTCCTATTTATGGTTGGTGGTCCCCACAAAACATGTCCTTTTGCTCAGTTGCCTTTTTGCTATTAACGTAAGCATCGGAAATCTGTGGCCATTGATGTCGAAAGCAAGACGGCTACCGGGGCCAGGGAGGGAAAAGAGGCATAAAATGTGACTATATATATATATATATATATGTATATATGTATGCACAAAAAATTATAAAAGACCAGAGATGTTCAAAATTATATCGAAAGATGAGCTTGCTGTAACTTAGGTAATGCTCCATAATGGGTAGTGATGCTCGCTTGTACATTGGGCATATGAAACATGTTGGGTCGAGGGAAAGGAACGCTTTGGGTAGGTGAGTGCAATGTTTTGCATGGCAGTAGAACAATAATAGGGCATGTTCAACGATTGGGAGAGTTTTTTCTTCTTTTTTTTTTTTTTTTTTTATTGCCTCGTCGTAAAAGGAGTGACAGTATTTGCCATGCAAAAATTATAGTATTATACTGCTCAACGAAAACGTAAAGGCCATGATATTAGTCAAATATCACTTTTATTTAAAAAAAAAAAAAAGAGAAAAAGACATGGCAATTTGGTAAGGAAGCCGGCCAGAAGCGGAGGAGAAGTGGTTCATGGGACACGAAAGATCATATATCATGCACGGAGGTTGTATAATTTGACGAAGTCATCAGGGCTCTATACTGCTGATCGAGGTTTGAGTCTGTCCTAATCTGGATTACGGCTAGGCTTCCTCTGATCATAGTTAAAAATTCGTAACTGCACAAGTTGTGGATTCTGAGATACTGAAATATAATAAAAATATAATTTTTTATCTATAAAATTAGTAATATGAACATTATGTATTTGCCTTCACTATGTCAAATGTAAACTATAATGGGATCATTAAGGCCGTATTTGGAAGTTTTTTTAAAATTATAGTATTATATATAGAAAACATTTATTCTTGTCTGTCTCTCTCAATATGAGAACTATGATGGAAGGAACTGGAAGAAGTCAAGGTAAACCCAAATTAGTGGTCCCAACCGGCCCCTTGACTTTACAAGTGCAAGCTGCACTAGATGGTGCCCTCCTCTTTTTAGATTTCAAATTTGCAAGTAATCAGAAGATTTTGGTTGTGAATCGGATCAAATAGTCGCACCCTTTAATCAAAGGTTATGGATTTGAATTTTGGACCCGGCTAATTATTGCATAGATGGATCTCCCTCCTATTCTCTTAAAATTAGCTAGAATCTATCTGGTCATTAACTAAAGGGTGTCCAAGATAGAGAATGCAAAATTATTGGAGAACTCACTATCCTAGAGAAGATTGAAAGAAACTTTAAAATTCTTTCACTAGAGACAGTGCAACCCATCTCAGTTAGTAGTAGATGTAAAGTTCAACCGGACTAGTTGCCTTGGAAAAGAAGTTGAAATCTTTACAACCTATTCTTTACTTATTTTATCAGAATTAGTGTTTGGTTGTTTGTTTCATTTTGTGGAAATTATCCCTTTTTGTCTTCAATCTTATCTTGTTTTTTATTTTATTTTGTACTCTATTTCATTTTCTTAATAAAAGTGGTTCGGTTATTCCTGTTTCTTTCTAAAAAGGAACATTTGAGTAAAATAGGTTTCTAAAAAAGTCCATTCAAAACAAAAGTTTAGGTTTAAAATTTTATGACTTCTATAAAAGTTTATTACACATCTGAATATAGATCATATAAAATTGTAACTTGTCATATTGAAAACCTGTAAATACATGCAATAACATGATCAAGTGTACATCTAAACATATCCTTTGAAGTGGAACATGAGAGGCTCTACTTGCGCATTAGGCCTTTTGATGCTTTACCAATCTTACTAACTCCCACTGTTTAAGAAAAACAAAGATGTCATCTTTTGGTAGATTTTGACTTGAATGTTACTCATTTGCTTTGACAAATTGTAACTCAAATAATTGATCACAAACATAATAATACACCATATTCTACATTTTCTTTTATTTTCTTAATTATTTAGGTGCTACAAGCTTGCTCTCATGGTTATATTGGATTAAGATACATCACTTCCTATGGCTATTAGTCTATCATTGTTAGGATGATTTTAGATGATCACATTATTTTAGAGATCATATGCAACCCATAATATTTTCTTTTGTTAACCTGATCCTATAACATTTTTCTTGATTAACATTATTTTGTATCATTTTCTTCTGTTATCATGATTCTATATCAGTTAATATTATTTTTCTTATATGGAGTCTATATATTATTACATATAACCTTTGAAATGTGTCGAATGCGATTGAAATAGAGATAATAAAAGTCTTATTTCTCTCTCTTTCTCTTTTGTTTTCCTCTTCTTCCGTAAATATTCTAACATTATATCAGAGCCATACTTAATATGCTATGGTCATATCTTCTATCTTTGCTATGGCCACTGCTGCTGGTCTATCAATCCCTGATTTTTTGCAGATTCTTTATTTTCAGTGGACTTGCAAATCATCTATTTTTTAGCAGATTAATATCCGAAGAACTTTTATTTTTATTTTAGATGAATCCACAATTTTTCTCTATCACTTTTCTCCTCAGCTTTCGATCTTCGGTTGTCTCTCCTTATCATCATTTGGTAAATTTTTCTTCATCATTGCCTTCGACTGCCTTCTCTTGAAGCATCAGTCTTCTTTTATGTGATGTTTTTATCTGCGAAAATCATCGACCTTCAACCACCTTCTCTTTGAGTGCCAATCTTCTCTTCTATGGTGTTTTTGTCTGCGAGAATCATTGGCCTACGACTGCCTTCTCTTTCAATGTTGGTTTTCTCTCCTGTGATATTTTTATCAACAAAAATTATCGATCTTTAACTGTCTTCTCTTTGAGCGTCAGTCTTATTGCAACCACTATCTTCTGTGTCTTCTCACAGTCATATCATCTAAATCAACCACACCAGTAGACATGTTAATTTATCATGCATGCTAGATTCTAAGAACATTCATAATTTAGTCTCTAAACTTAAGTTGGCATCTACAGGGTATTAGCATGATTTTAGGTGATCACATGATAATCCATAATATTTTTTTATTGATGTGATCCCATAATATTTTTTTTTTAACAGTATTTTATATTATTTTCTATTTTTAGCATGATTCTGTATCAGCTAATTAATATTCTTTTCCTTGTATTGAGTTTGTGTATGAGTATGTATAACCCCTCAGATGTATCAAATGCAAACGAAATAGAGATAATAAAGCCTCTACTTCTCTTTCTTTCTCTCTTGTATTACTCTTCTTCCATAAATATTTTAACAATTACATAGCTCATATGTCAAACTAGAGATTGCTACAGGACAAGCACATCCAAACACTAGATATATCTATCCTTTGATGTTATCACGAAAAGCCGACTATCACATGTCTTTTTTTTTTTTTGTAGATGACGAAGCTTATATTATAATAGGAAACATAGACAGGGTATATATATTACAAAATTTAGCAGGTAGCTTCCCATCTCTGCAAGAAACCAACCCATATCAGAACATAGCCCATAGAATATGAAGCTGAAAATTCACAGAAACCAGTAGCTCTGGTTAAGCATTAAAGTATAGATCCTGCTCCTAGGATCAACTTCGCACATAGGCTCTGCAAAATTAAAGATAAACAACCGAAGGCAATGAACCAGCGCCCTATATCTAACCGTATGTATACATTGTAAATTCTTTTAGGAAATCCAACCGCTACATGCACTCCCACTGTTTGGGTAACAATTAACCTACATCTAACATGACTGACGATTATGAACAATGAGGCATTTAGCACTATATGACCCGCCATGCTAGTGAGGAAAAATGTCAATGCAATCATGACGAGTACATATAGTCTTGTAACTTCCTATCAAGATGATATATAAACCATGAAGGCTGAATAATACCAAAGTGATCAAGTGGCCACAGTAAGTTGGAGAAAGATGTAACAGTGAAAGTTACTGAAATCAAACATTGCCCGGCAATCCTATTAACACATGGGATAAAATCAGTTCTTAAGACTTGACCACCGGATGTAGCAGCATCAGCGCGATACAGTAAGAATTTTTCCCAATCATATGTAATGCATGCCTCAGAGGATGGACATATTAAGTGTAATTTGATGAAGAGCTCCACTTCTACTGATCATTTATCTTTGAAATAACTCCTGTAACGCATCATACAATCCACTTTATTGAAGTATAAGATATCTGAAATACTTCATGAAGCAACACATAATGATGTTAGAGTGGATATGTGCAGCAAAAAGGAAGGGCTGTGATAGTAATGAAAAACACCGCAAATTCATATTTAAATAGCCAGGATCAAAAGAAACTTTGAGTTCCACTAGCCCCATTCCATGAGTAACCTGTTGCATTTGACACTGCATTTGAAGAACAAAGGCCATAGGCAAAAAATCAGAAAAGTAATAATGCATCAGTTCAGAGTTTTAAAATTTATGAGGCTACCCCATGATATAACTAGAATTGGGAGTGGCTACTGGCTAGCAAAAAACCACTTCCCAACAATCAGCCTGTAGAATGTCATTGAGCTGAGGAGGTAAAGGGTCGTATAAAGATAAGTTATAGTTCCCAGCCATAGCCATCTCAGCCACATAATCAGCTACTCTATTCCCTTCCCGATGAATATGATACACTTTACAATCTGGAGTATTGCTTAGCCACCATTTTATTTTCAATAAAATAGGATACTGTGAACTATGATGCTTACCATTAGAATTTAGCCAATTAACTACTGTGGCAGAGTCTCCCTCCAAAACAATACTGTGCCTTAAATTTTGTGCGAGCGACCAATAAATCCAGCCATGTTGCAATTAATTCTGCATATGGCACAGAGAGTGAAAGAAACTATTTGCCACCCACACCAAGCAACATGTCAGAACAATCTCGGATAACAAATCCAGCAGCTACCTTTGTTTGGGTAACTGATGCATCAAAGTTTACCTTGATTGCTCCAATGGGAGGGGGTTGCCATGAAACCATGTATGAACTCTATGGTGATGGGACAGAAGAAAAGCAACTCCAGTGCCATGACAGAGCAATAGATGGTGTCAACCGATTCAAAAGCTTAATATCAGTTATAACTTTCATGAGAAGTTGCTGAGGAAATATTTGCATTTGTGGGAAAATATGCTCATTGCGAGCCAACCATATGCTGGCTGCAACATAGGCATGCACGGCTCATGTCATAGACTCAACCCTGCTTGTTGATACATATTGTACCAATGCCAGGAGAGATAAAGGAGAAAAGCTCTGTCCATCTATATGTTGCAATGTCGTCCAGCATCTTTCAGCATATGAGCAAGAAATAATGGCATGCTGGGCATCTTCCTACACAGTATCACATAGATCACAGAAACTATAACCAACAAAATATTCTCAAAGGCGCTGAAATAGTCATTGAAGAGAGTTGAGATTACCAACTACATCCACTAGGCCTAAACTATTTCAAATGGATAAATAATTTATGGTTCTCATTGCTACTTTAAGTATAGGTCAATTTTAATATCATAAAATGATCATACCTAAGTGGTAGTTTTTGCCTCCCATTTTCATCAAAAGAAAAGAATAATAAAATGATCACTTCCTTATTTCAAGAGCCGTCTTCTTAGTCTTGATCACTGGCTATTTCAGGAACAGGAAATGGATGCTTCGTCATGTTATCCTCATATACTATAATTTTATTCAATATATCAATTTTATTCAACCCTTACTATTTTTATTACTACCCTTACTTTTTGTTACTAATCAAATTATATCAATGCGCCCATGGTTGCCAATTCTAGGTTCACACTCTTCTGTTTGATCTTATGTAAATTAAGTAGGTTGACTGGGTCTTCTTCTCTGACTAATGTAAGTTTTAGGTTGTTTGTCAGCTTACTTCATCTTATCAACATGCTGATTGGAAGATGTGCTTGTATCTCTACCTCAAAAATTCCTTCAACAATATTTTGATCTTGATAACGTGCTGTATCACTTTCCACACGTCACCTTGATTTTGATATTTATGGCATTGCTATTTTCTTTTCCTTTTTAAAAAAGGCAAGTAGAAAACTATGATAATATCATTAGTTAATTATGTTATGATGATTAATATATTAGTTAGTGCATGTTATGAAAGAAGTTAGATTTAGGATTAGTAGAGAAAATGGAGAATACTAAAGAAAACAAAGAACTTCCATGGTTTAGCTTACAGATTATTTCCACAAATGGAGACGATTATAGAAAGCTCATAATGGTGGAAGAGTACCAAGAAGAAAATATTGCAAAACTCAATCTTGGCAGCACTTGAAAGCCACAAAATAAAGAGATAATCCTAAAATCTAGAAAGGGCAAAAATACACATATATGAACATCTTAAAGGTTCAAGATGGAAACCATTTTCCAGGGTCTTATTTGGATACAAGATACGCTTTAACAAGTAAGAATGCGATAAGGAATTTATAATTATCTCTTTCACCTAAAGTAGTTCTAGTAGTCTTTATATATGAGTAAATCTCCCGCAATTCTAACAACAGCACAACAACATTCCATTGGAACCAACAATGGAGAATGGATGTCTATGTAAGCATTAATTAAATGGCCTGTGATAGCACGTTACAAGCCCTACTGAGTAATATTTTATAGATCTAGCACTTCGATCTCACCATTTGCAGGTTTTCAAAAGGTCTTAAAACATTTCCTAATTTGATATACCTACTCCTACCGTCACAATCCATGGTCATCTTAATCGGCCAAGATAACCTCTGAATCTAATATAGAAGAAGAATGTTAATCAAGGGTGTGGAGGTCGACAAATTCAAAGTTGCTTTGTCATAGCCAAAGCCCATCCAATTTGGAGTTCCATAATACTCTTCTAACCACTCATTACAGAACTCATATAAGTCATTATCATGTAATTGTCAAATCCTTTAATTTCACAGCCGAAAATCATGGTCAAATTTTGTTATATTGATCAATCTTTGGTCATACGTCATATATATATAATAAATGAACTTTTGTCAATAAGGAAGCAAAGCAAAGCAAAACAGCAATTCTTCTCCAAATAACTTGTATAGCAAATATTTGTGGCCAAGGATACTGTTGAAAAACAGAGTCGGAAGAAGAGAGATAAGGAAGAGAGGAAGATGGGATTTCAAAGGAACGGGGAATTGATTTCCTTTGGGATCTATATGATCCCTTTTATTAATTTTTAGAATGCAATATCCGATCGTGTATGAGAAAGATAAATCAAATGTCCTACCAACTGTTGATAATGTTCTCGATCAATAGGAACACCGGCATCAGCTACTAGTTGATGATTTTGCTCAATAGGAGTGGCAATAGGTCGACATACCAATATACCGATCTCTGTAAGAAGATCCAGAATATATTTTCTTTGAGAGAGAAAATTTTTTTTTGAAGAACGGACAACCTCTATCTCAAAAAAATATCGAAAATGTCCAAGATCCTTCACCTCAAATACCTGTGCCAGCTGATCCTTCAAATGAGTTATCTCCTCAGAATCATCTCCTGTGACCACAATATCGTCAACATAGATAATCAAAACAGCAATCTTACCCCTGTTGTGCCGAAAGAAGAGTGTGTGATCAGCACTGCTCTGTTTATACCCCATTTGAATAATTGTCTACCGGAAGCGATCGAACCAAGCACAAGGTGACTGCTTCAGACCATAAAGAGAATGTCGTAACCGACATACTTTGCTCGCTGTCTGAGCAGTAGCAAACTCTGATGGAATATCCATATACACCTCCTTCTTAAGTTTTTCATGAAGAAAAGCATTCTTTACATTGAGCTAGAACTGATTCCATCCAAAGTTAGCAGCACACGATATAAGGATCCTTATAGAGTTCATTTTAACAATGGGTATAAAAGTTTCATCATAATCAATACCATAAATCTGTGTATACCCTTTTGCTATCAAACGAGCTTTGTAACATTGAACAGTACCTTCGGATATCTGCTTAACTGTGAAAACCCATTTACATCCCACTGTTTGTTTTTCGACTGGCAAAGATACAAGTTCCCATATATCATTTTTTTCTAGTGCTCGCATCTCCTCAAGCATGGCGGCTTTCCACTTGGGATCTTCCTTAGCAACCTTCCAATTCTTGGGTATGGAGATAGAAGACAGAGAAGCTATGAAACTCTGATAAGATGGGGAGAGAGATTTATAGGATACAAAGTTAGTGATATCATGTTTATACCCCACTCCATCCTTAAGTCGAGTGAGAATACCAGCATGACGAGTAGGCTTACGTAAAGCAATAGGAATATTTAAATCATCATTATCTAATATAAAATGAATGAAAGACAGGAGGGAATTACCATTCATCTTGGAAGGGGATGTAGAAGATGAAGCCGTTGGGATAGAAGAGGAAGATCTGGAGACTGGAGAATGTGCAATAGGCTCTGAAAGGGAAAGTGAAATAGGTGAATCTGGAGTAACAGGCTGTGACATAGACTTAGATGCTTTCCCTTGAGTGTCGGAGCCAGCAGAATTAGGCTCTCCAGCAGAACTAGGCTCAGAACTAGGTTCTCTCTGAGTGTCTCCAGCAGAACTAGCCTCAGAACTAGGTTCTCCCTGAGTGTTAGAACCACCATCTGTAGTAGTAGAACTACCAACATCCATAGTAATAGGACCGCCTTCAGTAGAGAACTTTCCTTCTCGACCAGCACCAGAGGTGACGGAAGAGGATGCAGAAGATATATAAAATAGCTGAAACTCCCAAAATGTTACATCCATACTGATAAGCAACTTTCGCTCTGTTGGACACCAATATTTGTACCCTTTCTGTATAAAAGAATAGCCTACAAAAATGTACTTGAGGGCACGAGCGTCAAGCTTGCCAATTGAAGGTCGATGATCCCGAACAAAACAAACACAACCAAATACCTTGGAGGGAACTATGAAAGAATTAGTTTCCTGTAGGCATTCAAGAGGTGTCTTATAGTCCAGAGTTCGAAGAGGCATTCAGTTAATCAGATACGCTGCAGTTAACACTGCTTCTCTCCATAAAAATTTAAAAATATTCATAGAAAATATCAAACACCTTGTAACTTCAAGCAAGTGCCTATTCTTCCTTTCAGCAACTCCATTTTGAGCCGGTGTGTCAACACAGGTCGTTTGATGTATAATACCATTATTATGTGTATACTCCTCAAATTTTTTATTAAGATACTCTGTCCTATTATCAGAGCGAAAAATCTTAAGAGTTGCTCCATATTGAGTGCCAATCATTTTATGAAAATCTCTAAATGACTGAAACACTTCATTCTTATTTTTCAATAAATAAACCCAAGTGCAACAATTGAAACAATCAATAAAAATAATGAACCACTGATGATCAGAAATAGTAGTGGTCCCACAAGGTCCCCACACATTAGAGCAAACTACCTCAAATATTGTTTTACTATGTAAGCCAGAGCTTGGATAAGTATTTCTAGTGTGTTTAGCTAGTTCATAGGCATCACAAACCATCTTCTCTTTATTATATGATTCAAAAGTAGTTGAAAACATACGAACTAAGAGAGCAAATAGAAGATGACCAAGCCTGCGGTGCTGGAGTAATAAATCTCTCTCTTGTGAAGATGACACTATCAAACTGGTCTCTGAGTAGCCTCCGGAAACTCCTTCCTCCAAATAGTAGAGTCCATTATGCATTATACCAGTCCCAAGTTTCCTTCCTGTCCTTGGCTCCTGAAAGACACAATGTGTTTTGAAAAAAATTGTGGCACAATCAAGATCATTTGTAATAGCACTAATAGATAGGAGATTGATAGAAAATCTAGAGACATATAGAATAAATGATAAGGATAATTCAGAAGTGCATTGGATAGATCTTTTTCCAGAAATAGGGGCAAAGGAGCCATCAGCAAGACGAACTTTATTACGATCGGAACAAAAAATATAAGATACAAAATTTCTAAAGGATCTAGTCATATGATTGGATGCTCCAGAGTCAACTACCCATGGAAAAGAGTTACTACAGTTAAGAGCATGAACTTGATCACTGATATCTATTTGGGCAAAATTACTCTGATAGAGAGAACTAGTTGGTTGATCCGGAGAATCCTCTGTGGAAGCGTTGCTTTCAAAAATATTTATACTAGATCTGATTTTCTCAGAAGTTGCATTTCTTCGACTGATAATTCCCTCATAGAAGAAAAATGGGCCTGATTATGCTAGCCTCGACCTCTACCAGAACGACCACCTCCACGACCACGACCTTTAGTCGGACGATCATGCAGCTCATAGCAGAAAGCTTTGATGTGGCCCGGCTTATAACAGTTGTCACAAATCTTGACCCCACGAGGTCGAGACTAAATCTCTTGGGCAGAATTTACAGGAGAAGAGCTTTTAAGATAGTTGGTTGTACCACAAGTGCAGAGCATATAGACGTATTCGTAGAAAAAGACATAGTGGCTAATCAAGTTTCTTCACTGAGAACCAAAAAAATAGCTTCATCTAGAGTTGGCCACTCCTGTGTACTAAGAATAGAAGAGTGTCGAAACTCAAACTCTGGGTTAAGCCCATCCAAAAAATCCACAAGACGTTGACGCTCTATCCATTTGCCAAACATTTCAACATCACCAGGATGAGTAGGAGTAAAGGGATTATAAAAATCAAAATCATTTCACAACTTCTTTAACTCTCCAACATACTCTGTTATAGATTGGGCACCCTGAGTAAGTCCCTGAAGCTCTTGATGGATCTTATGGGCATGCATATTATTGCCTTTATAGAAATAAGTTGTGGCCACGGCCTGCCACAACTCATAAGCATTCGTCAGTGCCTCTACCGTGTGAGCAACACTTAGTACCATAGAGGTAAGGAGCCATGCAATCACCCAGGAGTTATTAGAATTCTACTGTCTGACAGCTATCCCATCTCCTTCTGACCTTTTTTCAGTACCACTTATGAACCCCTCAAGATTATGAGAATCCAAAATTAGACGAACATATCGCGTCCAACTTAAGTAGATATCCGGCCAACCCATTTAATTTGATCGGATTAGCTTTTAGGATGATCTTTGAAGACTCACCACTCGAGATACGAGACTCCATCATCCTAATCATCAATTTTTTCAAATCCTCTATGGTTAAAGGAGTTTTATCGTCCATTACCAAAGAACACTCAAATGGTATTCCACAAATAAACAAATGCAATCTTGAGGAAAGAATTTTTCACCAACGATCTAAGATAAACTCAGATGATGAATAAAAAGCGTCGAATGCCTACTTGCATAAAAGGCACTTCGACATATTCAGAAATCCTCAAGGAAGATGCTCCATCGCTGCTCCAGAACAAGCCTCAGTATTCTGGAATTGAAGGCACATGTGGTAATTGCTCCAATTTTTTTTTGATCTTTTTTTTTCTTTCTTTTCTTTTTTTTCTTTCTTTTTCATAGGAAATCAACAGAAGATTTCACTGTTCATCTTCTCATTAGCTTCTTCGGATTGCGGATAGCAGGAGGCCACGACCGACGGGATGGATGTCGACGGTGAAGACATCGATGACACAGGAGTAACAGGTGGGCCGTCGAGGATGAAGGACCGGTGTTGCTGGAGACAGAGGATGTGTGCTACATGATCATCATAGTGGCAAATGGCGAGGAGGTCGGCGACAGAGGTGGGCGATGGGGTGGATGCTGACGGTGAAAGTGTAAGCGACATCGACGACGTAGGAGTAACAAGTGGACCATCGAGGATAAAGGACCGGTGCTACTGGAGACAGAGGATGTGTGCTACACGATCATCACAGTGGCGAATGGCGAGGAGGTCGGCGACAGAGGTGGGCGATGGGGTGGATGCTGACGGTGAAAGTGTAGGCGATGCGGGACTGAAGGGTGAGATGCTGGCGCTGAAGATCTCGATGTCGAAGATCTCGACAGTGCCAGAAAGGAGGCGAACACAAGGAGATTGGCGATGGTGGATGCTAGGATCGTTGGATAGAAGGAGATGAGGTTGTAAAGAATCGGTGGAGGTTGTAGAGGGATATATAGATTAAAGCTCTGATACCATGTTGAAAAACAAAGACGAAAGAAGAGAGATAAGGAAGAGAGGAAGATGGGATTTCGAAGGAATGAGAAATTGATTTCCTCTAGGATCTATATGATCCCTTTTATTAATTTTTAGAACCTCAATTTAAGAATTTTACAACTATATACAACCATTATTTTTCTCCAATTAGGAAGATTATATTCCCAATTAGAGAGATCTACAACTCATAGGGATCTACAGCTCATTTCAACAGATACCCGAGGACTTCCAACTTGTATTAGAACTTGACTTTGGTCCCCAAGGGTTTAAGATTTAGAATTCAAATTGCCACCTCTTTTTCTCCTTTTTGATTGATTTAGAACATGGAGACCTGGTTTTCCAAACCAAGTTGGTTGTGAAGCTGTGGATTTATTTGGCCTTATAATCCATAGATCACTATTTTTGCTTAGATTGTCCTAAACTTGTTTACATACTTTGTACTCAATTCAATTCAAAGGTAGGCATTTGAATGATATATATAGTTCATAGCTTCAAGTCAACTGCAGGTTGCACACCGAAGTGTCTAGAGTTTCGACTTTGCTTATTACATGTTGCATTAAGATATTATTAAAATTGAGCAAAAAAAAATTGTTATGATATTTCATTCACTAGAATGGCATATATATACAAGAATATGGAGATGCAGAAAATCGAGATCCCATTATTTTAGTACAAGAAATAAACAAAATCAGGATCCTATAATTTTAGTGCATATGATACATATTACAGGATTTTTTCAATACTCCCTAATATGATACATTAGCTGAAAGTTTTTTCTGATATTCTCTGATATTTTTTGATATTCTCTAATATGGTTATCGGCTGGAATTAAATCTCTTTGATATTCTCTGATATTTCATGATATTCTCTAATATTAGCTGAAAATCTTTTCTAATATTTCTTGGTATTCTCTATGATTCTCAAAGTTTATTAATTAAGTTTAGAGTCCTTGTTTAAGAGGTGGGTTTTGGTAAATGCTAAAATGATGCAGTGACATTCCAACTACTCTATAGCCATCATGCTTTTATGTGCTAATTTGTCCATTTGGAACCAACTAACCAAGGTTTAAATTGATAGCTTGTCTTGGCTATAAAAATGGGCCTAAGCCTCCATCACCGATCAAATTATGTGTTTTCAAAGCTTCCTATGTATGAATCATGTGGATGTATGACTCTAGTTACAATAATTAAAACACATGAAAAAGCTTATAAATTGAACATGTATATACTTTGTAAATTATAATGTATGCTTTGTAAAGAGAATATTCTACTTATACTCTAATTGTCACTATAGGAATAATGGGAATTATCAGCTCAATTTTGCCAATGCTAGGAGAAAGCATCAGTAAATCCCACATCCACCTACCAATGCTTTTTGTAAGTATTGAAAACAGTGACAAGTTATGATACTTTAAAACGTTGGCAAATTATGATGCTCAAAAGCATCAACGGAAGCTATGAAATATTGTTAAAATTCAAATCCCATATCCACCTACCGATATTTTTTATAAGTATCGACAAGTTATGATATTTTAAAGTGTTGGCAAACTACCATGCTAAAAAGCATGGATGAAAGTCATTTATCCTTTATCCTCAATCTCCAAATCGATGCCCTAGACTCCTCATCCTCTTCTCTCTCTCGAGCCAACTCCCCCTCCTCTGATCCGGTCTCCTCTGATGCGAGCTTTGATCCTCAGCATTTGCATGCTCCTCCCCCCATCTTCTGGCTGCCACCCTTCCATTCCTTCCGATCTGGCTTCATCCCCAACTTCTAGTGAGCTTTTGATGAGCCATCCTTCTTCTCTTTCGATCTCCTCTATAAGCCACTCTTGATCCATTGGTCAAGGGTTCGAGTTTAGATTCATCAACTTTTTTGAAGGATTCCTTCTGAGACTGAGGTATTATTCGCCCTTCTTCCTTCTTCTTTTTCCACATCTGATCTCGATCCATCCCAAAATCGATGCATTCATTAGATATCATGTGCAATTGGATCTATTTTTGGTTTTGGGATTAGTTTTACTTATAAAGTATTTTCCAGTTAATAGAGTCTATTAGAAAGAAACCTAATTCTATATACTGTGCTTTTATCTAGGGTTTCTTCAGAGAAGAAGCGGCCATTCTCGATCAAAGAGGTGAGGACTTCTTTTCCTCCTTTGTCTCCTCTCTTCCTCTTGTCTACAAAAGTTATAAAATTTTTCTAGATTATCTACTGAAAATGAGGTAATCATTAAGTGATTAGAGTATCTTGTTCGTGTTTTGTCTAGATTATCTTGTTCTTGTTTGCTAACAATTGATGTTGATGCAGTTCTAGGTGATTTGATGATGTAGAATATGTATACTTTACAAATTATGAAGTATACTTTGTAAAGAGAACATTCTATTTATACCATGTAATGCTTGAGTAATTACTTTATATATATATTTCCAATCTTCTTTTAAATAAAAACATAGTAGAAAGGAAAGAAGGTATTTTTTTGAGGTTAGTCAAACTTCTAAGAAAAGAACCTTATTTTAGTATAATGTACTGAATAAAATCTAAGTCAACGCATAGAAATATACTAGGACTTGTAATTGGCAAACTAAGTTATATATAGCGCGGTTGCATTTGTTCTTCATATGGGAAGTTCTGGATTCGAATCTTGATAGTATTATTTCCCAAACAAGTTTTAATGTCAATCTAATTGATGGTGCTCCAACCATTTGATTAAAAAAACAAAGTCAAATAGCACGATAGAAAAATAAGAAGAAGAAGAAACTAATTACCGGAACATTCCTACACTTAAAATAGTATTAGTATAGTACAATTGCTTTATGTTCAGAAGGTGAAGCTAATTAAATGGGACATATACAATGATTGATGCACACCATCTATCATAAACTTCAACTCATGAACACGGCTGAACACATCACGCTATGATGGTTGATATGAAATTTGTAGCTTTTGGCCGGATTTTGTATTTGCAAATGATAAAAGGTTGGCTGGTTGGTCATCTAACATATCATTAATTAGTGGCAGGTTCACATTGGTAAATTCTGTTCCTTTTAATCTCCCCTCATACTTTTTATTTTTGGAAACACGTTCGTACATTTCTAAAACTCAAGGAGGTCTTGGCGTTCTAGATATTGCATTGCTTGGGAGATGGTGGAGATGTCCTAAGTCTAATGGACATCATTGGCTAATTCATGCTATCAATTATAAAAGAAGAATGCACCTCTGAAGTGCTGATAAAAGCTTCTTGCTTTTAAAAAATAGGGTTCTAATATGGAATATCTTATCTTCTTGGCACAGGTAAAATAACGAAGTTTTGGAAGGATAGATTACAAAGCTAAATATGTTTCTGAGAATTTTTGACAGCAAAGAGGCTAAAGTTTCTGCTTTGGCATTATTCAAAATGGTGCATTTTCCTCTCCAAAAAATAATGATTTTTCTAAAGAAATATTGAAGATCTGAGTTTCATGGTATATATGCTGTATCTTCTTCATTTCATCAGTTCTAGTTTAAATTCAGATAAATGGAGATGAAAAGCTTCACACAGTTTCTTACTGTGAGCTTTTCTTCACAAAGTCCTCAGACTTTAGACTAAATTAATTGGCGTATGGCATCTCTTCTATACCTTAGAAGGTTAAGATTTTTATCCAATAGCTTTGAAATGATTCTTACTATCGATAATTTAAGAAAGAGGCTTTGACTAGCTCTATCAAACTGTCTTCTTTGGCGCTTGCATGAAAAAACTGCTTCTCATATATTTCTCAGGTTCTCTTATTCAAAAAGAATCTGGAGTTACTTCGAGGACAGATTGAAATGGAAAGGCTCACCAGGATCTGTATATTATCTTTTTGGTGTAGAACCAAGAGAGATTGAAACCAAACTGGGATATGTTTGCAGTCGCAATGCCCTCGAAAATCCCAAAGGAAAGGAATACAAGGACAGTGCCAATAGCTGTCAGTTCAGCTGGTTGTTACCTTCCTTTCTGAGTCAAAGCTCTCAGATTCAAACATACATCATGATGAACAACCTGCGTGTTCTCAAGAAAAACAAGAACATTCAACTTCGTTGCCAAGACCGATTCCCACTCTACAATTCTAAAGTTAAAACCTTCCTTTGAGGCAGGGCCATCTTCTGAATAGATGATGTGAAAAATGTTTAATGGTTACATATGTTCTGCATAGTTTGTCTTGTTTTGTCTTAGATTTCTCGATCATTGCCCATTTTTCTTCTCAAAAAACAATTACCATTATCTTTTTTTTAAAAAAAAATCCTATTTGTACATTTTCTTTTCCTATTGCACTATTTCGAAGGATTTAATTTTCGATATATTTGAGTACCTGAGTTCAATGTAAGCACGTAAAACAATCCTTATCCTTGATCCACTTGACTCGGTCAAAGCATCAATTTTGGTGATGAGGCCATACACAATAAAAGATGATGGCACGATTGATGAGAAATTGAAGGTGACACTTACGAGGCCTTGTGATTAGAATTGTTAGCATGTGGACCACTCTGGCGAGGATTGAATAGGGTCCAAAAATAATATTTGTCACATTGAAGAGGAGGATTTGTGTGTTAAACTTTCAAAGGTTCTAAATTGCTTGTATGATGTCTGATTAAGATAGTTTTTTTGAAATATATTAAGAAATTTACCGAGTCGCATGCCAAACTTTCAAAAGCCAAAGCACATGCATGACTTTTGAATCAGCACACCAAGTGATCAAGAATAAATTTCATCATTTGGGTCGTGAAACGGACCTATTTATAAAAAAAAAAGTGAGAAAGAATCTGACCGAGCTTGTCCATCAATTTGGGAATAATTAATTAAGCAATAAAGAAGTCGAAATCTGCATCCCATAAGATTTTTATGTTTCATAATTATTTATTATTCATTTCATGTGAGCAGTTTCCTCTTTAAATTAGAAGAGAAATCCAACCAAATTATGTAAAGACATACCTCATTAGTACAAATAGAGCTTTATAACTTAATTTTATTATCCGTTAAAAAAAAGCAGATCCAAACCCTATTTTTGTCAATCTTTCTATTTTCTAATATTTTTAAGAGATCTAAGTTGATCAAGTTGAAGGAATTACTTCCTTCTCCTCAATCACTTCACATTATAAACTATCATCACTTTCTTCATCATCATACCAATATTGCTACTTACATATGCATTTATTATGACCCAGTAAAAATTTAGCTACCAGGTCAGTCTGCTTGCTTATATTTAATTCACAAAATTAAATAGAAATTTCCACATTCCAAACCAACCTTCTGAAGAAATCATTGATAAGGACAGCATACTAATACTTCCATTGCAAACTACTGATGTTTATA
This sequence comes from Elaeis guineensis, assembly GCF_000442705.2. Classification (NCBI taxonomy): domain Eukaryota; kingdom Viridiplantae; phylum Streptophyta; class Magnoliopsida; order Arecales; family Arecaceae; genus Elaeis; species Elaeis guineensis. The sequence continues at coordinate 10,179,506 of NC_025999.2, read as the reverse complement.
GTTGCTGTTGAGGTTAGATAGACTACCTGGCAACTACTGTTGATCCAATACTCACTGTGCGCAGCCGACATACACCACAGCTTTCTCACCCATAGCTTGCTCGGTCCTTTGACCGGGAAGGATGGTGCAGCTTATTGCCTTTATACGTTGTCCAAGTTTAAAGAAGAAAATGGAAGAAACGTAAGTGCGACCAACAACTGCCGTAGGGTTTGACCATTTTTTTTCTTTCACGTTTCTTCACGTTTCGTTATGTCCTTTGAGCCATACATATATCTCATATTTATCATCATACGTGTTTCTTTGGCAATGTCAATATCCTCATTTGGATAATGCTGCACTCTATTGAAGTCTAGGATTTGGTGTACTGAAAAGATATAGTATTCTAACAAGTTTAATTGTAGTGTCTTTCTTTCCTCCTTTTTTTCTTTTTTTTTTTTTTTTTTTGGTAGTGGAATTTGAGTGTCTTTTAATAACAAGTTTGGTTGAAGAGTTGACCTTAGTATCATTGCACCCATAAATTATTTACAATACGAGAAGAATATCATCTAAAACTTAGTTTTATGAAATAGTTCAGTACCAAGAAAAAGGATAAAGGAGTGGACCTATTTTTATGTGCATGGAACAGAAATAAACCTAGCCATATCTTAACTTCAAAAGACTTGAGTCCAAGCTTAAGCTTTGGCGTCCACAACTCAGTTCAATCAATCATTTTTATGTTACTTTTGTAAGAATCTACGTGGACGTCTATTTAGTCCTATATCGATTATTTAATCGAAAGATATTTGATGTTTACACAAAGCCAAAGAACCAAAATAATACTTTCCGACTAGTTTTTTTTTTATAAAGTTCTGAATTATTACAAATGGTTTCAAAACTGACCTAACCCATCATAGCCCATATGGACTAAAGTATACTGCAGCATGGATTCATTGAGCTGATCATAGTCGATTGTGGTGCTTATGAATGGATTTGTATGAATTTGGATCTTTAACTTAGTGAGGATGTGATAACCCGGCCCAATTGGGCCCAAAACCAGCCCACAGAGCCCAAAAAAAAAAATATAGGGGAGAAGACTCCCAAAGGGAGTCTTCTTCCTTCTCTCACCGGCTCCCAATCGGAGTCGGAAAGAGCCCCACCTCCGGCTCTATTTAAGGAGGAGAATCCTCCTCTCTCCCTCTCACCGAAAATTCGAGACCCAGTCGGCGGCAATCACCGAAAAACCACCGCGGAGACCATCCCTGTGCCATCCTTTTTGCTCGCCGGAAAAGCCTCGGCGGCGTCGAAGGTGAGCCTCCTCCCCTTCCTCTCTTCTCCTCCTTTCTCCCCATGCCCGTGTGCACGATCGCCGGCGACCGGAGTCGCCGGATTTCTTGGAGAAAAGGATTCGGTCCCTTTTGAATGTGTGGGCGTCGGTGGCCGCCGCCGGCCACCGGCTTGGCCTTCCTCTTGCCGCAGAGTCGCCCCTCCTCCTGCCGACGGCCGCCCATGCCGGTTGCACCGTCGGTCGGCCGGCCAACAGGGGATTGTGAGATCCCCTGTTTCAGCTCAATGGAAGCCCAAGAAGAAGAAAAGAAAAAGGAAGAAGAAGGAGAAAAGAAAAGAAAAGAAAAAAAAAAGAAAAAAGAAAAAGAAAAGAAAAAGGAAAAAGAAAAAGAAAAGAAAAGAAAATGTAAAATAGAAAAATAAAAAAATAATAATAATAATAAGAAAAGAGAAAAATTTCCTCTCTCTCCTCTTTCTCCCTCTTTCTCTCTCTTTTCTCTCTTTCTCTCTCTATTATCTCTCTCTAAAAAGAAAAAGAAAAAGAAAAAGAAAAAAAATATATAATAATAAAAAAATACATGTGAGAGAAAGTTTCTCTCATCTCTCTCTTAAGTCTTTCTCTCTCTAGAATTGGACTTTTTCTCTTTACATTCTCTCTCCATTTTCTCTCTCTAAATTTTCTCCTTATTTTCTCTCTCTAGACCTTTTATCTCTTTTTATAGATTTCATCTCTCTAGGATCATTCTCTCTCTGATTGCATCACAGACCCTAGGATAAACTTGAGATGAAAATATGATGATCTGAGACTGCTCCAAAATTCGTGCAGTAGATTAGATCCTGATCCGATCCTTCTTCGAAATTGATAACATCGATCGTGGTTAATCCATATTAAGTCATCCTGATATAATCTCTGATGATCTCAATCATGATTGTCACTTTTGAAGGATACGAAGATTCTCTCTCCACTTTCTCTCTCTACTTTCTCTCTCATGATCGACTTTCTCTCTCTAAAAAAGGTCTATGAATCCTGTATCGAGTCATGCCTTCATCTTTTAGAAGCTCATATTGACTCTAACAAGATGATCCGAAGTTGCTTTGATATCCGTGCTGTATGTCAACCTCATTTGATCATATCAAGGATCTTTCAAATTCATTATTAAAGAATCCTATTGATTGATCTTGACCTTAATTCGATCTGTGCTTCACGATTTCTTAATCAAGTCACTTAAATCTGACCCTCAGATCAGAGATCCTGAATTGCTCTGGTATCTGGAATGGACCGACACATCCGGACAACAATCCTCTTTCCTTATGATTTAATCTTATTATATTTATGGAATAGAAATTGATGATGATTTGATATTTTAAATAGGATTAGCTGATTCTTTTAATAAAATCTGAAGATCTAAGATGAACGAGGTAAGTAGATCTTATGCTCCTTATTTATTTTTAAATGATCATATTTTTATGTAAAGAATTGCTATTGATGAAATCATAAAATAAGGATCGGCATATGTGATATGAAAAAGCATATTTTGTTATGAGCATTGATTTCATGCATATGTCTTATGAAAATAGCATGATTATGAAGCATGAATTTCATTATTTTTCCATCTATGTATATGTATGCTTTAAGAAAAAGATATAATGATTTCAAAGGCTCATCAGATGACTATGAATGAATCCCTTCGGGAAGGTCGACATCCGGAGCTAGCATCTACACGAAACATGGCCCTGCCAGCGGGTATAAAGTTGGCACATGAATTAAGAACTCTGTCGATTAAGAAACATGGCCCTGTCACGGGTATAATAGTGACCTTAGCACGAATATCTGTGAGCAATGTTTTGAAACATGACATGAATACATGATGAAAATGATTTACGATTCATGATTGTGAAATATACATGATTTATGCATGCATGATGAGTTTATAACTTGTTTTGTTATATGCTCTATGAAATATTTTATTTTATATTATCTGTTATTTTCTAAATATTGTATTATCATGAAAAACTTATGCTTGATCCGATAAGGAAGCGCAAGTTATACTTACTGGGCTAGTGTAGTTCATATTCTTTTTGTTTTCTTTTTATTTGAACAGAGAAATAAAGTTAGGATCGGTAAAAGGAATCCAAGCTTGAAGATCGGCATAGCAAGCTGAAAATTTTGACAACAGAAGTTTAATTTATTTTATAATCATAAATTTGTAGTTATTTATGAATGTTGAGATTCGGGTTAGTACTTGCTTTTGGATTTAGATGCTCTGAACCAATATTGGTTCGATTATTTGATGAATAATAGAATTGAATTTTTTTATTTGACGGATTTTAAATGATTATGATGGATTGACTTCGTGTTATCGTGGGCTCCATCTCTCGGTAGCATGGCCGTGTTATGTCCCGGATTTGGGGCGTGACAGAGGATACTAGTGCTTAAACAGGAGGAGTATATGAGAATCTCTGGGAACGTGTATTTAGTCGTATATCGATTATTTTTTACAAAAATTTGGATACTTATATGGGCCAAAGAATCTAAATAGTATCTTCCAACTATCTTTTTTTTTAGTGAGGTTCCAAATTGTTATAACTTTAATTATGTTGCTCTATGTATAAATATGTAAATGTGCAAGTTTGTGCACAAAAATTAATATGTACAAATACACATATATATTCTAACTATGCACATATACTTTTTTCTTTCCTTTTTTTTGCGCACTTGTTCAATTCAGATAGAGGTTATATTATAGATGATATTATCCCAATTTAGATGTGTTTAATTGAGATTCAGGGCCACTTCAATCACAAGGATCTAGAATCGGAGCTGACCCAAGTAGCCCTGCTAAACTAATAATATGGAACATAACTTATTGCGTAGAAAGTAAATTTGAAGCAACATGTACAATTACAATTCATAAAACGACAGAGAAAAACATGCAAGCTTGGATAAAGTCTATTTGGTATCAACTTGATCGTCTTCCTGATTTGCAAACAACATGATATTAAACTTTTCATCTTAGTGGATATAACAGTTCATATCATTATCAAGCACTCCTCTAAATAATGTACATAATATTAATTCTATGATTTATTTCTCTGAGAGAAGAGAATCCCACATACGTTATAATTATTTAGGTCCAGATTCTTGGAGATGCAATTCTTGGGTAGATGTCCGAGCCCTTTAATTGCTAGGCAGAGGGATAAGACTGCAGGCAATTGATAGCTGACCTGTTTTATATTGGGTTCTTAATCAATAATGTAACCAATATGCAATACAATATTTGTTGTATGAAAAAACATTTTAATGACCATCTTGGTTCATATAAAAATGGCTCCACTTTCTAACAACAGCAACACAAACATAAAAAAAGGGGGGAAAAAAAAAGAAAAAACGAAAACAAAATCACAAAAAACAAAAGAGAAACAAAACAAAAACAAAAGAAGCACTGAATCATTGCTGAGATGCTGCCAAAGTTGCGACTCTCGAGGCTTGCTTGCTAGACTCGATCCATTGGGTAAACAGGTATTTACTTTAAATCCAGTCTACAAGATGAATTAGCAATGATGCCCTGAAAGGGCTAATTTAGCAGATCTGCCTTCATTTTTCATTACAACAAATAAAAACACATCATACAACCCAGATCTCTGTACTATTTCAGAGGTATGCCTCCACTCCTTTACATAAATGGGTAGGATAGATGAGGGTATATATATCCTCCACAAATTCATTCCATGAATTGGCTGGTAATAACACACCATCTTCAAATGTCCCAGTGAAAAGAATGCCTACATCATGATCAAGAAACAGGCATAAGCAAGAATAGCACTGGGTTTACCTTTCAGAACACTCAATCAGTGGTTGTAGCAATCATAACAAATCAAAGGAGTGATACAGTTTAGCAGTAACATAATCAATAAACACAGTGGCAAAAATAATGCTGGGTTTACTTTTCCATATGGTCTAAAATGGGAAGGTTGTGTAGGTGGCTGTGAGGGACAACTAATGGTGGTGTCATGATAGTGTCAGGCTCACAAGGCAAATTGGACAAAAAGTAGGAGCAGTTTTGCTTTGACACTTGAAATTGCAGTCATTATTTTGATGATTGATGATCAGGATGTGTTTAAATCAAAACATACTATATAAAATTTGGATCACTTCAGATTATTTTGGAATTGCGTCAGGATGCTTGGTGATCCATATCCAATCTACTTTTTTTTATAAAAATAGCCAAACCTTTTCAATCTAACTCATTGCATGTAAACAGACACTTAAGGTCGATTCTAGGTGCTTGTTATCCTAGTTTTCTTAGGACTTTGTTTTTCTTATTTGGTTGGTAACTGCTGCTTGGTTTAGTTGTCATAGTTTCAGTTTGTTACAATTATGGTAGAAGATGGTAGGTGCCCATGTGACTGAAGCATATAGGAGTCTTTGTTTGGTAGGTGCAGGCCATTACACTAACCCTGTGATGGATGATATGAAATGAATATTATATAATATGATATGAAATGAATATCATACAGAATTTACATAGAAAAGATGAAGGTTTGAAGTGAATAATAGAAGCGAGACAGAAGTTAACAAATACATATTAATGACCAGTGACACAGACCAGTCAAAGAGAGGACAAATTATTGCATACACTGGATGCACCACATAGTCATGTGCGAAACTAATAACAGCAGCTTGCGCATCTCAGTGCACCACCATAGGAATCAGCGGTCATGATTGGCTATGAGCACAGCCATGCTGGTGCATGCAGTATAGACAATAATTTCTCCAAAGAGAGAGCAGTTGAATGGATCTCACTGAATTATAAGGAGGAAGCAAGTCAAACCATCTTGTTGTGAAGAGTCTGACAAAGTCGGACCTAAGAACCTTTTAGACAATAACTCCAAGAGATAAACAGGTCCAAAAATTCTGAAAATTGATCCAGCACCCACGAGAAATACCAAGACACATGAGCATACATGATAATGTCTGAAGCAAACCAAATACTTTTCATTTCTTCTGAAAACTGAAAATCTGATTATAAAAATATCAAACCAAGATGTTTTCTTGCCAGGATACTCTTGAAACAATCGAATGTAGATCAGAATATTGGGAGCAGCTGAAAATTAGATATTAGATAACAATCTCGCAATGTTCTTAACTTTGGACCATATACCACCAAAGTGAGGAAGGGTTTTGTAATCACAAAGAACAGACCATTCATTAAAGAGATGAATTCTTTCAGCTGCAATTTTTTCAATATCGGTAATACTTATTCAGAAATATTCTAGAGTTTCTTTATCTCCAACACACCCAAGCCACGGCTGCAAGAAGCATAAGGATCAGGTTGTTGTCTAATGTTTTCAGAAATAGCTTTCTATACAAATATTGAAAGGGATCAGGTTGAGCTTATGATTGTCAGTTTTTCTACTGAACTCACATCAACCTTTTTTAAGTAAACTCTATTCCAGCCAAAAAAAGGTATGTAGGAATAGCACACCATTCAATTATCCAGCTCATTGATTATTTTTGATACTTATTACTACCTGATTTTCCTCTGATCCCATATGTATTTGATCAAGAAGTTCCAGTCAAAGAATTTAACTATTAAATGTTTATTGACATTACATGAAGATATTTTCTGATCTTACTGAAGACTGGCCAAATTCATCAGCAAGCAGCAAACTCAAAACACAAACAAATTGAACTTATAATACAGGTAAGATTGGTCGACATGTCCACCATTGACTTTACAAAACAGCGCAGCATCCATAAAAGGCAGTGGGAACCACATTTGTAGGGTTAAGTGGGAAATATTTTCAAACAGAATTACCAGCTGAGCAATGCTACATGGACCACTTCATAAGGCAGATAGATGGAACTACTAACATGATGATAGTTGATTGCATTCACAAAAAATAATATTTGAACATCTTTTATGGACTTCAATTAATGTCATGCTACTAAAAAATACATATCATATTAGCCATTCCATGAGCCTTATCTTACAAAAATACCAAACTCGATTGATGAATCAGCTATTTAAGCTGAAATACCAGAAAGTAGATTAAAGAACAAAAAGGTCTATATGCTTTACCTTCAGCCTAGAATAGCTAGGTATGGTTTTGGCTGGCTTAAAAACACTCACCAGTCATGGCTGAGGTGTATTTTACTCTGCCATCCGAAAAAACAAAAAGGATAACCTGAATATATTACAAAATTCCACTAACAAAAACACTCACCAGGCCTGCCCTCACCTGGATCTCTGCCAGGTTTCTTTCCATTCTGGTTCTCAATAGATAAATCTATTGAAAAATTCCTGGTTCTTTATAGATAAATATATTGCAAAATTCCTGAAACCCACTCTCCTTGTTCATGTTACAGAATATTTCCAACAGCAAAATCTTGCAGTAGATGGTAATCATGCATAGCCAAGTTCACATAGTTATTTCCAAGATAAGAAACTAAAACTCATGAAGATCCCATTGTTCTTATACATCTCCAAAGAACTGAAAATCCATGAACATCCCATTGTTCTGATACATCTCCCTTCTTCCTAACTATTTCTCCTACAAATTTACATAATACAGCTATTATCAGAAACTTAATTCCAGAGAAGAGATGAAATCCTGTACGTATGATCTGAACAATTGATTATTTGGTGGCATGAGCATGACTGCATTCCTCAAACTCGGATTCCAATTCTTCGAGCAACCTGCACAGATAACCCATGAATAAGATTCCAGAGTATCATAGCCTGAAACCAACTTGCCATGCATTAAAGCATTAAGGCTTTTTTTCAGTTGCGAAATATGGTCCTGAAGCACCACCATTCATTAAGAATATGAAATGTTCATGCGAAGAGAGACGAAAGACGAAAGAAAAATGGGGAAGAAACAGGGTTGGCACCATCATACTGCTTAACCATCAGACCACACCAAAACCACGTCAGAGTTAAGAAGCCCGAGAACATCTAGCCCTAAAAGAAACCTCGGAAAAAATAACAGGGTTCCAAAAAAGAAAACAACAGCAGTGTTGATCTGTAAGGTATTCAGGCCAATTATTAAGATATATTAGCTTGGTAAAGAACATAATTTATCCTCCAGTGGACTTAAAAATCTTGTGAGAAATCTCCAAGAAAATCTGCAACATGGATTTCTTCACAACAGAAACTTGCAAAGAGTCTTGGAATCATCATTATATCAAAATCAATGGCATAGTTGTATCCAGCAAACACAGCAGCCAAAGAATTTATGCATGCAACATTTCCTGAGTATCTTAATCATGTGATTGATGAAAACCAAGAATTTAGGTCATGAATTAACAATGAAGAGTATGTAAGATACCTCCTTGAAAGAATGGACATCATTGCCCCAAAGCCATGCATCACAACCTGCATCCCTAGCTCCCCATATATCATTCCTTCTATCATCACCAACATGCACTGCTTCCTCAGGTTTTACTCCCAAAAACTCACAGGCCTTCAAAAATATTGTTGGGTTGGGTTTTTCAGCTGCTACCTGTTACAAAGCATTCATAAAATTTTAGAGGAAGTCCAGAAATAAGTAAGATCAAGACCAATAAAATTAGCTAGTTCGCAGTGACAAGGACAATAATTTAATATTAGATGGAATGAAAAAAGATCATTAAAGGATACATATTATGTCAATTTATTTGCATGAAATGCATGGTAATATAAATATAAATGGGAATTCACCAACATACATTGTCTTTATATAAAGCATCTTAATACAGATGAACAATGTAAAGAATTTTAAGGGTGGTTTCATAACTTGGAACTCTAAATGTCAAAAAATCATTATATGTGACCAATGACCACATACACTTACCTATCTATTTGTAGGAAGGAATGAAATAAGGGGGGGGAAAAACAAAAAAGGCTACTTACCTCGGCTGACACTGCAATTGCATCAAACCAGTGACCACACTTTAGGGCTTGCAACAGAGGTCGTAAGCGGGTGTCAAAATTTGAGACTACAGCTGTTTTCACTCCAGCCTTTCTCAAAGCTTGAAAAACTTCTTCTGCATCAGGATCACAGAGATGCCAAGCCTAAAAACAACATAATAACTGTAAGACCTGACTTGACAGCAAACTTAGATACTATAACTACGTTTCAACATAAGATTCAGCCCACCTTTTCAGTTGTATAGTATTGATATAGCTCTTCAAAGTATTGTAAATCTGAACACCCTGTAGAAGAACTAACTATGAATTGCCAAAAGGGCCTCCCATCAGCCACATACCTGGGAAAAGTCAGACATAAAGAAATCAAAATCTTAATAAGGTAATATAAATGAACTGGACAAAAACACACATTGAAGGAATTGGAGTACATACAATGTGTTGGGACCAGTCAACCGACCCCCGACTCCGACTCTACATCGGTCTTATGAACACAATACTCCGACTAACAATCAGTTAACCAACCGACAGTCGACTAATATCAACCAATAACAGACAACCACGATGATTCTGTTAATATTCGACTGATGACCATCGGCATATCAGAGTCATCATCCAATGCTCATTCGGATCTTCACGACTACCGACCTACTACTATTACCGACATATAGTCGGCTTATCTTCCCACAATCATATAAGGCCGGCATGTGCGGAACCTACACATCTAACCGTTATAAACGGTTATCGACTACATATCACGGTCTTAGTGGGCAAAAACAGCCCATTAACTCTACGATTATGGTCCGATAATTTAGCAACATAAAAAGCGAAACCACGTGCTCGACGATTACATCAGAATCATTTATAAAAGGGAGGTAAATGAACAGCATGGGTAAAGCAATTCTAGGCTAAAACTCTGCCAATTCAAATATTCTTCATCTGCTGTTCACTACTCTCCACTGACTTAGGCATCGGAGGGTCCCCGCCGGACACAATTCCGATCTGTGAGGACTTTGTTTTGCAGGTGCTCTTCACCGACGACTGGCGACAGGTGACAGGGGATTGGCCGTAACAGATTGGCGCACCAAGAAGGAAAAAGAATACAATCAACCATGCCAAAAATCAGAGCCCAGCATTCAACAGGTTCAGCAATGCAGTCTTCCGGTGGGGAAGATATTCCTTTCCCACTTTCAATGATAGAGCCCAATTCTTCACGTCCTGTGGTCATAACGGATGCACAAATTGCTGCACTCATGCAGCAAATGAAAGTATTAACGGAGACGGTTCAGAGCCTCCAACAGCAACAAACACAGCAGCAGCAGCAACCACCGGTGGCTCATTCCGTGCCATCTAGGTACAGCCGCCACCCTCCACGGCGCTCATCCTCTTCTCCAGAGCGACAACCGTCTCGACACTCTCACCGAGACGGACAGCCACGTTCTCAGCACTCCCACCATGCCATCCATCATTCGCGGCGCTCCCTCTCCTTCTCATGCACATAGTATCAGAAAAAAAAAATGCCGCGAACACCTTCTGCCTCTCCATCTTCAAGCTCTTCAGGAGGTTCTACCTCTGGAGTTTCTCAGCAACGACGGCTTGACGACTATGAACGCAAGTTCAAAGAGATCGATCGCCGACTCGCCCGACTTCAGGTGGAAGGTCGGAAGTCTTCCAATGACTACGACTTCCACACTGTCCAGCCTCTCTCTCAGCGCATCTTAGACGAACCGATTCCGTCTCGGTTCAAGATGCCGCAAATGGAGCCATATGACAGCTCCACTAACCCGATCGACCATTTGGAGAGCTATAAGGCTCTCATGATGATCCAGGGAGCAACCGACGCCCTCTTATGCATTGGCTTTCCGGTAACTATTCGGAAGGCTACTCGAGCCTGATATTCTGGACTTCAGTAGGAGAGCATTAACTCCTTTGAGCAGTTTGAACAATCTTTCGTGGCCCACTTCAATACTAGCCGAAGACCACCACAGACATCAAACAGTCTCTTCTCAATTAAGCAAGGTGAGACAGAGATGTTGAGAGATTTTGTGGCTCGAGTTAATGCGGCCATCCTTAAGGTCAAAGATCTCAATGAAGATATGGCTATATCGGCCATGAAGAAGGATATGAGGGGATCAAGATTCACCTACTCTCTAGACAAAACTCTTCCTCGGACCTATACTAAACTTCTGGAGTGCACGTACAAGTACATTCGTGCGAATGAAGCTGCTTCTGACCGACGCCAGATAGACGGAAATGGTCAGAAGAAGAAACAGAAGAAGAGTGAAACTCCGACCGAATCAAGTCGGCCAATTACCAATAAGCGAGATTCACCTCGACGACGGAGTCCGAAGCCGAATAGCTATGGCAGGTATGACTCCTATACTCCTCTTTCTGCTCCCCATGCGCAGATCTTGATGGAGATCGAAGGAGAGGAGTATTTATGACACCCCCACCAATGAAAGCGCCATCGAATCGTAACAGAAAAAAATACTGTCGATTCCATCGTGATCACAGTCATGATACCGAACAGTGTATCCAGTTCAGAGATGAGATAGAGGTCCTGATTCGACGAGGCTATCTCGAAAAATTCCGACGCGATCGTCCGACTCAACCTCCCACCGACCAACAACCTCAGCCGCAAACTGAGAAGACACTCAACAATCGACCAACGACGGGAGTAATCAACATGATCTCCGGACGACAGAAGAACTGAGGGACAACTTCCGAAGAAGAGTCGACGAAGAAATAACGACTCACAATGTAATTACTTTTTCGAAAGAAGATGTTCGGGGAATACAAACTTCCCACGATGATACTGTCGTTGTCTCGGCAACGATAGCAAACTATGATATATAAAAAATTTTAGTGGATAATGAAAGCTCAACAGATGTTCTGTTTTACTCGACTTTCTTTCGAATACGACTACTGACTGATCGACTCAAAAAAGTCTCGACGCCATTAGTCAGTTTCACTGGGGACGCAGTTACCGTGGAAGAAAAAATTACTCTCCTACTATCCGAACAGATCCACGACAGAGTACTGTTCTCTTAACATTCACGGTTGTCCGAGTTTTCTCGGCTTATAATGCCATACTCAGACGATCTGGTCTTAATGCTCTGAGAGCAATAGTCTCGACATATCATCTGCTAATCCGATTTCCGACAAAAAATGAAATCGAAAAAATACATGAAGATCAACAACTTGTCTGACGCTGCTTCCTGATTTTCACACAGAATAATCAATCTGAAAACTCTGTCCGTTAATAAATTGGATCAAAAAAAAAATGAAGGGGTGAACCAGCCGATCAATTGGTTTCCATCCTACTAAAAAAAGAAGATTCTGAGAAGACAGTCCAAATTGGATCACAGTTGCCTAATCCAGAGCGGCAACAACTAATAAGTCTACAAAGAGCAAACGCTGATATTTTTACTTGGTCGGCTACTGACATACAAGGCATTCCTCTGGAGATAATAACCCATCGGCTAAACATTGATCCAAAGATTAAGCCAGTGAAACAAAAAAAAAACTTTTGCTCTTGAAAGACAGAAGATCATCGACGAAGAAGTCGACAAGCTCCTCGCGGTTAATTTCATTAGAGAAGCAAATTATCCCGATTGGCTCGCCAATGTAGTAATGGTGAGAAAAGCCAATAGGAAGTGAAGAATCTACATCGACTACACAAACCTAAACGAAGCCTGTCCGAAGGACAATTTTCTTTATCAAAGATTGATCAACTAGTTGATGCGACTTTGGAGCACCGACTCTTAAGCTTCATAGACGTCTTTGTAGGCTACAATTAGATTCGGATGGCACCCGAAGATAAAAAGCACATAGCCTTCGTAACCGACAAGGGCATCTACTGTTATAAAGTAATGCCGTTCGATTTAAAAAATACCGGAGCGACTTACCAACGGATAGTTAACAAGATATTCAAGGTACAAATTGGATGAAATATGAAAGTCTATGTAGATGATATGCTAGTGAAAAGTCCTCAAACTACTGATCATGTTCGGAATCTGGAAGAAGCCTTCAGTACACTTCGACGATACCAGATGAAATTAAATCCAACCAAGTATGTATTTGGAGTAACTTCTGAAAAGTTTCTAGGATTTTTTGTGTCACAATGAGGAATCGAAACCAATTCTGAGAAAATAAAGGCTATCATTAATATGAAGCATCTTAATTTCAAGAAAAATACAGCAGCTTAATAGAAGGATCGCCGCACTCAATCGATTCATCTCAAGATCGGCAGAAAGATGTTTGTCATTTTTCAAAACCTTGAGGTAAGCAAAAGACTTCTCATAGTCAGACAAGTGCTGACAATCTTTTGAAGATCTAAAAAGATATCTGACGTCTCCACCATTGCTTACAAAACCAAAGGTCAGAGAAACTTTGTATCTCTATTTGGCGACTTCGACGGAGGCAGTTAGTTCGGTACTTGTCCAGGAGGATGAAAATTGAATTCAACGACCAATCTACTACACTAACAAAATGCTTCACAATGCCGAAATAAGATATTCAAGAGCAAAGAAGATGATCTACGCTCTAATCATATTATCACAACGACTTCGCCCATACTTTCAAGCACATCCTGTTGTCATCTTAATAGATCAATTGAAGATAATTTTATACCAACCTGATATTTCAGATCGAATAACAAAGTAGGCAATAAAACTCAACGAGTTTGATATCCAATATCGCTCACGTCCATCGATGAAGGCACAAGTTTTGGCCGACTTCGTCGCCAAGTATACAATATCTGATAATAATCCTGAGGATGAATCCAACGACAACATAAAGCAAGCTACAACTCCCGAGCCCGACTTAACATCAGCATGGGTGCTACATATTAATGGAGCATCTAATGCACAAGACAGTGGAGCCGATCTCATCCTCATCAATTCCGAAGGGGTTGTAACCAAATATGTCCTTCGATTCAATTTCGAAGCTTCGAATAACCAAACCAAATATAAAGCACTCTTAGCTGGCTTAAAGATTGCCAAGGAGCTTGATATTGACAATATGAAGATTTTCACCGACTCACAGTTGATTGCTGGACAGGTTAAGAGCGAATTTAAAACCCGAAACCCTGTTATGATGAAGTATCTTCAAAAGGTGAAAGATCTTACGTCAACTTTAAAGTCTTTGAGATCTTTCACATCCCAAGAGCAGAAAATGCTCGAGCTGACGTATTTTCGTGACTTACAACCACTTCTTTCAACTCGCTGGATTGGACATTCATCGAATGCCTTGAACAGCCGAGTATTAATAAAATCGAAGAAGTGCTACAGATCAATGATGAACCAAGCTGGATGGACCCGATTATCCAATACTTGACTGATGGAACTCTACCTACGGATTCCTCAGAAGCTAAACGACTCAGATAGGCGGCCTCACAATATATTCTAATGAATGATCAGCTTTATAAGAGGTCGTTCTCTCTTTCCTTACTGAAGTGTTCAAGACCATCAAACGCCTACTATACACTCAGAGAAGTACACGAAGGAATTTGTGAAAATCACTTGAAGAGCAAATCTTTGACTTACAAAATCTTACGACAAGGATATTACTGGCCCACCATGAAGAAAGATGTAGCTGAACTTGTCCGAAGGTGTGAACCATGTCAGAAATATGCAAATATAGAACACCAGCCGGCCAGTCAGTTAACATTAACTATTGCACCATGGCCCTTCACATAATGGGGAATTGACATACTTGGTTCTTTCCCTCTGACATCTGGTCAGAAGAAGTTCATAGTAGTTGCCATTGATTACTTCATCAAATGGGTGGAAGCTGAACCTCTGACACAGATCACTGAAAGTAAGATGGAAGACTTCATTCAGAAGTCAATCATATGCAGATTCGGTCTACCACATACCATCGTCACCGACAATGGTCGATAATTCGATAATCAAAATTTTAAAGAATTCTGTGCAAAATTTCACATTATGCACAAACTCACATCAGTCGGCCATCCACAATCCAATGGTGAAGTGAAAGTGATAAACCAAACAATCTTGTATGGACTCAAAACCAGACTGAATGAAACTAAAGGCCTCTGGGTGGAAGAACTGTATCCGGTCCTATGAGCATACCGAACAACTTCTCGTATACCAATGGGAAAATCGCAATTCAATCTGGCTTATGGAACAAAAACGATGATCCCACTTGAGATCGGATTACCATCAGCAAGGATGGAACAATACAATGAGCCGAGCAATTCAGAATGTCGGAGAGCCGATCTAAACCTACTTTTAGAAGTCCGACAGCAAGCTCAAGTTCGGATGGCAGCATATCAGCAAAGAGTAGTCCGGTATTATAATTCAAAAGTTAAGCCGAAGGTCTTCCGTTCAGGAGACCTGGTCCTAAAAAAGGTAGAAGTCTCAAAGCTTTTGGATCAGAAAAAATTATCTCCAAATTGAGAAGGATCCTACAGAATAATCAAGATACTTAGATCGGACGTATATCAGCTGGAGACTCTTGAAAGAACAACTATTACTCGAACGTAGAATGCTAACAACTTAAAAATGTATTATCAATAAAGTTGTTCGTATGTACAGTGCTCAGAATGAAATATTAAATTTTAGAATCACAAAAATTTCGACCAACTACAAAGTGATATTAGATCGATAAATGGACAGTCAATTTCTATCGACTATATTTCGATTTTTCACTGTAAAAACTGACATATCGACTATATCTCGATTTTTACTGTAAAAACCAATATACCGACTGTATCTCGGTACCGACTATATCTCGACTTTCCACTGTAAAAACCGATTCTAGTCAAACGACTATTTATGCCGACTTAGTTTTAACTAAGCAGAATACTATACCAATACGACCCAGATCGAATTGAAACTATACCGATTTAACTACGATCAGTCGAAGGATATTTGACTTGTCACCGTTTATCAAATAACTAGACATACTGACTTGATTACGGTCGATCAAATCGAAGGATATTCGACTTGCCACTGTTTATCAAACAACTAGACATACTGACTTGACTACGATCGGTCGAAAGATATTCAACTTATCACCGTTTATCCTAATGCCTAAAAGATAATGTCTATTGATATTCGACTAACGAACAATTCTACAATTACTACTAAATGATTCGACTCACCGATCGACATTCGATAGTCAAACTATGATTCAACGATATTACATATACATAGAGAGGAAAGAGTTGGTTCTTCGAAAATTTTTCTTTCATTTATTGAAAGGAAGTTACAAAATTGGACCAACGGTCTGATTACAAAAAGAAAAACAAAAATGCTACATCGATCACTAGACGTTGTCTTCGCTCCTTGCTCCGGTGCAGTATCGACGACTGGAACAGCTTCTGATACAGTCGGTGCGTCGTCTTCGATCGACGCAACCCCTTCTTCGGCAGCTTCATCTCCCGAACAAGAAGAAATGATGCTGCTCAAATTTAAGTCTGGATATAACTTTTCGACCGTATCTCGACCGTCCTCGTACCCGATGCAATAGAAAGCATATCCGTCTTCGAGAATTTCTTCTTTGAATTCTTCAGAATTTTTGAAGTTCTCAACAGCCAGACTCAGGGCTTCCTTCGCCGACTCTGCTTCAACTCTCACGGAGGCCAATGCTGCGAGGCCGATTCAGCATCGGCCAGTGCCAACCTTTCCAGGGTGGCCCGATGCCTTCCGTGTTCAGCTTCAAGTTCATCAATGCATCCATCCCTCTCTCGCCGAAGCCGATGGATGGAATGCTTCTTGCTCTTGATCCGTGACTCAAGAGATGAGATATTTTGACGAGCCAACTTAAGTTCGGCTTTGAAAGACTATAGGTCGGCCGTCATTTGGGAGATCTGCTCCTGAAGTTTCTTCTCCAGTTCAATCGCCGCCTGAAGTTGTTTTACAACAGCAGTCTTCTCAGTGGTGATGGCCGCCACCTTATCCATCCACGATTGACGAAAGTCGGCAATCTTCCGATAGCCGCTCTCTAGATCGTGCATGTCATGCGCCCACTGAAATAGAAGGCAAGTCAGATCAGATCAAAAAAAAAAAAAACTTACCCCGAGTATCATCGGATAAAAAGAAGAAAACATCTCGACGACAGTCCGATTCTTCCTATTTTTTCGATCAGTCAAGAGGACAGCTTCGATGAGCCGCCTAGCCAATGTCGGATTGGCCAAAGCTGACTCATCCTCAGAGATCCGAATGTCGACAAGAGTTGGAAGGCCTGCAAACGACCCGTCATTAGCTGAAGTTGCTGGCGCCTTCCCCCGATTTTCGATCGATAGTCCCGCACTCCAAAATGTCAGAAAGTCGGAGCTTGACTGCGCCCAAGAACATTCCGCTGGAGGAACAACTAGCGCAGCCATAGATTGTTCGGATTCTGCCACGACGCCCGCCCCAGTCCGAACCTCTGCTGATGGAGCTGCCGATGGTAATGCTGCAACTCCGTTGTCTCCTGCCGTCCCACCTTCAGCAGACGGCGCCTTAGGAAGCGTTGTCGGGGTCGACAATGCCAAAACTGACTCGAGAATCATCTCCGACGAAATATCGGACTCCCTCGCCAGTACAGATGGAGTGGCGACCCAACTCTTCTTCGACGGTCGGGAGGGCCCAGCTTCAGCTGCTGCCTTTTTCTTGGTAGCGTGCGAGCGGATATCAGCAGATGACACTCGTGTCCTCGACTGCATGGCTGCAATCAAAACAAAGAAATCAATATAAAATTCAGAAACAAACAAGAAAAATAAAGTGACCGACTGTTTTATATCTAAAGAAGTGACCAAACTAAGCCCGACATCGTAGAGAGCTTGTTCGATCATCAGCTCTCATTGCGATGGAACGGCCATGTCTTTCAATCGGATGAAATCTTCTCGATCATCGGCCTCCACCCGATTGTTCTCATTGGGACCAGTCCTCGGATCATCCCAACACGAAGGAAAGCCCCAAGGAGAAGAAAAAAAACGAAAAAAAATTGATTCTTCCATCCATGAATGGACGATGGAAAATCAAAAATGAAAGAAAGATCTTTCCTCAAGTTGAAGAACCACCAACCCTTGGCCTTCGGATGAGGACGAAAGACAAAAAAAGATCGAAAAAGAGAAGGACGAGGAACGGTCGGTATAAGATGACACAACAGGACGAAACTGATGATCAGCTGGATAGAATTTGAAGCTAGCTGAGCAAGGTAGAGGCCGTAGCAGTCAAGAAGATTCCGAACAAACTTCGGAATCGAAAATCGAAGATCAGTCCGAAGGTCCTCGACATAAATTACAACCTGACCCGGAGGAGGGGAATTCATCCGACCATCCGAGCCAGGAGCGGAAAGTTGATACTGCTTCGGAATACGGTATTATTCCCAGAGCCGTTCAATGTTGAGCCCGGATAAGGAAGAAGCTTCCGTTTCTGGATCCGAAGGAGAGTCGTCGATCGGATTCTCTGACCGACTATCCCGAGAAGAAGAAGCTTTTCTACTAGCCATGGAAAATGAAGAACTAAGAAAAGAAAAAAGAAAAACCCTAAGGGGAAGAAAATCCAAGAAAGAAGACAGAAACTCAACCTAAAATCAGAGATGGCGCAAGAGACAAAGCCTAAGAACAACCAACAGAACCTTCAGCTGCAGAAGATGGTGACAAATGCAAAGTAAAAGCCTGGTTGAAAATGACTCCATATATATAAGATCCCTCAACGGTCAGAATGAAATCAGTCAAATCTGAATTTCATCAGAATATGACATGTGGCAACATCTAGACCGACCATTGATCGGATGATTCGACACACCTCCCGATCGTGCCACCTCACTGTTATTCACGTGAATAGCTCAGAGCCAATGATGTTTTGATATGTTGCCAAAATCTACTAGTCAGAATTAAATCATCCGATGCTGAATTATCTTTCTGAAACGACAGCTCAATAATGATTTCACAGCTATCAAAATAGCTGGAGATCTCTCATATTCCAAAAACTCATTAATATCAGCAGCCGAGTCAGGGCTCGAGACGACATGTGACAACTTTCTTCGTCTAACGTGATAGATCACATGATGATATACACGTCAGACCACCTTAGACTTGGGAGTGGAGGGCAACTGTTGGGACCATTCAATAGACCCTCAACTCCGACTCTACATCGGCCTTATGAACACAATACTCCGACTAACAATCAGTTAACCGACCGACAGTCGGCTGTTATCAACCAATAACAGACAACCACGACAATTCAATTAATATCCGACTGATGACCATCGGCATATCAGAATCATCGTCCGATGCTCATTCGGATCTTCACGACTACCGACTAATTACTATTACCGATATATAGTCGGCTTATCTTCCCATGATCACATAAGGCTGGAATGTGCAGAACCTACACATCTAACCGTTATAAACGGTTATCAACTACGTGTCACGATGATTAGTAGACATAAACGGTCCATTAACTCCACGATTATGATCCGATAATTTAGCGTCATAAAAAGCGAGACCACGTGCTCGACGGTTATAGCATGGATAAGACAATTCTGAGCTGAAACTCTGTCAATTCAAATATTCTTTATCTGCTGTTTACCACTCTCTGCTGACTTAGGCATCGAAGGATCTCCGTCGGACACAATTTCAATCTGTAAGGACTTTGTTTTACAGATGCTCTTCACCAGCGACAAGCGACAGGGGATTGGCCGTAACACAATGCATGATGGTATAAATAATATATATTTCAACCAAGATCCAGGTAAAAAGGGAATGATGTGGCATTGCTGTTTACTATTTTATAATCACAACATCAGCCATAACCAATCGGTCCGTGTCAGAGTTGTATTATTGAAAGAGAATTCCATTAAGTTATTGGTTATTGAATATTAATTATTAACATCATCCTAGCTCTCTTATTCCCTAATCTCAATCAAATGCGTGCTTCTAAAATAGGCATAATATCTGCCATAGTTTCCGAATCAAGGCTTGCAAAAACAAAATAAGAAAACTTCTTTCTAACCAGAAAGAGATTCCCTATGAGCATCAATTGAAGATCCCCCATAAAGTGGGGTAAAAGGGAAAACATTAGTAAAGTCACGTATAACATACAAGAATATGATGATTCAAGTTCAAAACAGGCTATAAAGTACAGTAAGTACTCAGGCAAAGAAATGCCTATCAAAAGTTTCTTTTTCCCCATCCACTGCATAGTGTTACCTAGATAATTGACATAAGTCCCGAAGTGTCTAACATTATAACCTCCAAAAATCTCGACATGGGATGCTTGTGTCGAGAATCGAGATGTTTCCAAATAATACAATTTATAAAAGTAAAAAGCAAATATGTAAAAGATGATGACCCCTAGATTTGGTTGACTAGTCAATAGCACTCTAAATTAAAAAATTTACATCCATGCCATCATGGTATATGGTACAATACTTGGCTCGAATTAGTGCGGACCAGTTCTTACTAGGTTGAACTGCTTGAAACCATTCGGTTCTGGGTAGTTTAGCCCGAGAAGGGCCCCATATCAGTTCAAGGTCTCAATAATTAGGGGTGAAAGGGCCTAACACCCTTCATCCCTCTATTTCATAGTAAAAGGGGAGAAAGAAAGGGAGAGAGTGGAAGGGCAAGCAAGAGGTCTGATCCATGTATATCCATTTCTTTTTCTTTTTTTACTTGTTACAACCCATAAATGAACAGAAATTGACAAAGAAAAGGGAAATCATGCCAAAATTTAGTATTTTGATATCATTTCATAATATATCATAGATCTTAGTCAAATCTATCTATGCAATGGTATAACTTTTATGATTTTTGATATTTATTTTAATTTTTATTATAAATATATGTCAGAAAAAATTAATAGAAAGGAGACTTTAAGTTCCAACATACAGTATCATGCTCGTAGTCTAGCATGCTATCCATTGTCTATTGTTGACAGCAATTTGATTAATTTTTGGGATGTTGATTGCTTCTTGAATAAAAGCCCAACTTTAAGTAATTCCCAGACTAATTAGATTACTAGTGTTTAATATCGTTATATTTAGTGCTTCCTATCAGAGTCTGAATCTAGCATTCACCGGTTTGGAGATCTTATATCCTAACATAGACGCCCGTATTCAGGTTGCTGTCCAGGCCAGTGGGGAGGAGCAACAAGGAATGGATGAGGTGGCTAGGCACAGAGCTAATTTTTTTATCCTCACAATACAAAGAGCGTTTCAGATCCAGTTCTGCTATGCCAGATCAAGGTTTAAGGACCCAATCAATCATAGTTCTAGGTGTCAGCAAGATAGCATCCATGTTTGGAGCCTTCGGTGATAGGAAAGGCAAGATGAGTAAGGATATGCAAGGATCAGGGCCAACCACTGTAGAGGCACAAAGCAACAAAGAATCGATAGCATGTTGAAGGACAAGAAGGATATGTGGAGGATTATGGGAAACTGGTTCCATTTTAGCCACTTCCCAGTAAATGCCACAGTTAACACCTATCATCATAACATGATTGACGGCCTCCAAAGGGTCAATCAAGATGTTGATCCACCTAGTCTAATAAGCTACATGATGAGGATAGGGTTGAATTAGAGTCTTGGATAGCATCCTCCAAGAACAAATGGCTCACATATGGATTGACATTGATGAATGGCAGTTGGTCAAGTCCCACCAAGAGAAGAACTATTAACTTCCTTACATATTGTGACAAGAAGACATTCTTTCACAAGTTAGTTGATAATTTAGATGGAGTACATGACATATGAACAGATTGATGGAGGAGTTTATGGACAAGTAATGACAACGAGGATGTTGTGCAAGTGGTGACTGAACAGAGCGCAATAAAAGAAGACCAATCAATAAGTAGTTGATGCTAAGAAGGCTACATATTGTTTGGATCCCATTTACCACCTACTACATTGATCTGATTCTCCAGGGCATTGGCAAGCTTCGAAAAGTGAAGTAGGTGGTGAAGACAGCCCAAGCCATCACCAAATTCATATACAGCTGCGCAGGTATTGGCATTGATGAGGAAGTATACTAGGGGAGACATACTAAGTTCAGCAGTTACCCGCTTCCCAATATGCTACATGCCCTTGACATCTTGATCAAGAATAAGGCAGGTTTGCAAGTCCAATTCCTCAGCAAGGAGTGGATGCAGAGCTGATACGCCTGTGATAGCATGGAGGAGGACCATATGGAGGGGATAGGGACAAGTCAGCGATTCTAGAAACGAGCCAAGGAAATAGTTAAAGATCATCACACCAATTTATCGAGTGCTTCAGGCTGTTGGTACAAGAGATGCCCACAAATGGGCTTCCTCTACCCTATGATGATGATGACCATGGAAGAGATCATATAGGCTGATCCCATGATGATTGCATCAACATCATTTAGGAGAGATGAGATACCCAGATGGGCAACAACACGCATCTAGCTGGTAAGCCAGTATTATTTATTACATATCACTAATAATAACAATCGAATCAAATATAACACAAAACTTGATAGCTTACTACCTCCATACAGTTCCAAGGATGGACATTGGTAAAGGGCTCCTAAGTGCATTGAGGAATGTTATATACAAGATGGAGGATGATGCATTGGTTGCTACCCAAACAATAGAAGATGTAAGCATTACCTTATATCAATCACCCATTACAATATATTAATACATCTTTGATTTGTGAATCTTGCATAATAATACCATAAGTTATATGCATTCTAGACCAAAGAATATAAGGGGGGCAACTGTACATGCTCAGAGGGGTGCAGTTGCTAGTAGAGAAGAAATTTGTTTAGGTACTATCCCACACTAAATCTTGTTCACCTAGTGTGTCAATGCAAACTAATGGTTGGTAAGCAACGTCTGTTTTTATAGCTGCTCCGTAAGATCATATATAATCATATAAAGACATAATCATGATCTATTGTCATATAGATGCTCCATAAGATCTTTTTGCATTTTCCAGTGCTAATATACAGCACACGCAATTCATGTGCTTTAGCTCAGAAAGGGGAACTTACAGACATGGCCTCAATTCTCCGAAGGTAATAGGATAATAGTGCCAAGTTATCAGGCCTTGATTTCCCCTTTTCTTGAGACCCCTTAGGATAAACAAATAGTACAAAGAATTAAAAAACACTGGACTCTAAGCAGGAAGGCCTCAGAGTCCAGCAGGCTCCTCTTGCTGGACTTTGGAGCTTTCCCATTACATAGAGGAAAGAGAAATTCATTGATATGTTCTTTTTGATCAAAACAGATACCATTTTTAATTTTCACTGAATACAGATTCGGTATTAACAATTAAGAGTTCGCTTTGACATTCGATCTGCCAACATGATTCGAGTTTTGATACAATAATGCAATTGCTAATATCTAGTGTCTTCTTTTATCTAAGTTTAACGACCCAAAGGATCTTTCAACAATTAATTTCCTTGTCTTACATTTTGCACTATCAATGCTCCTCATCTTGTGTCTGACTCTATGGTTTCCCAAGCCTACATGTAATCAACTCGTAGAAAAAAGTAATTTTATATCATTGTGAAAATATTCACCAATTTACTAATATATGAATAGCAACAGAATTTAATATTTCTGGTTGTCTCTATGTAATGGGAACTTGGTGGTGGACATGAATTTGGGTTTTATGGTGGTGAAATAGACCTCTGAAAAATGTAAGATGCACAAATGCATAGTCTCAATTACTATAAAAATTTTCCAACAAATTTATACAACAAATTTATACACTTTAAAACAATATACAAAATTAAATATACAACTCCTAAAAATTCTATAATGATTTTGTTCTTTTTTCTCCAGTAATAGAGTTTTTTGTGCGGAGACGTGTGATATTTGGATTCCATCACTCAAGTGTTTGATTCAGAAAGAAGAAAAAAAGTAGACACATCAACACAACATACAGTGATTTTAGGTAATTTATACAAGTTTTCCTTTAAATAATCATTGTGTAGAAGAAAACATTAAAACATCTTGTTTGTTAATATCCTTCAATTTTAAATGTTTCCCATCCACACTCGCATATTAGTTTAAGGATATAGCAAACATGACAGTTCACAAGATCGTCATACCAATATTAATGACCAATCTCTAAAAGCATCTATAGACAAACTTTTAGCATCATTATGGCAGGTCAAACTTATTGTGGGTATAATCCGACTCTCCACCAAACTATAAAAACTGCAATGACGTATTCATAAGTATCTAAACATCTGATACATATCTGAATAAGGATTCTTCAAGCTAAATTCAATGGCCTAGGTGACACAAGTGGCATTCCCCTTGCTGTCAATGGAAATAAAGATATAAATATAAGGAGAAATATCCTGGGCTTGTAGGTTGTCCATGTCTTTTATAAATCCAGGGGTTTGCAGCTTTCAAATGTTAATGGAATAAACAGGATTCTTCTCCAACAAGCCTCAGACGCATGAATAATTAGCAGTAATAATATCAGAATTTATAACTGCACAACTAATTTATATATGATGAATATCATCATTCAATGTCCTAAACCACAAGTGGGCATATATTATCGCCTTGAAGAAAATGAAGCTTCTAAGTTTGGAAATTGCAAATGAAAGGGGACTGCTGTTTCCAAACAATTTTAAATCTGGCCGCCATCAGCCATATACTGCTAAAATTATTACCATACATATTCAGATCATTCCACAATTCTTCAAATTTATGAATTTCAAAAAATAGGTAAATACTTTTTCACTGAGGAAACATGCTCGGGAAGTTATCAAGGCCCATGACAAGTAAAAATTTGCTACAGCATCATAGCTATTGCCCACCATAACTATTTAACAAATAAGCTACACACTTTATTTGTAATTTCATGCATTTTTAAACTGATAAAAAACTATGCCAAGGACTTAGTCAATCTCATTCAACTGTTATTAAATTATAGCAAGTAAAAACATCAATTAACATCAAGGAAACTATTAATCATTTACAGCATGCAACTTGAAGGACCAATTTGTCCTCGTAAGAGTAAATTAAGCCTAACTCAATGTCCTGCTCTAACAAATGCAGGGAAAAATTATAAATGACACTGTACAGAGGCCACGCATTTCTATAATAATAACAAGGAAGACAAATAGCAACTCCTTATTTAATTGGAAAAAAGTGATACTTCTCAATGACACAAATGTAATGACAAAAATCCAATCAATCATGTGTTCCTAGACATTAATTATATAATATAAATCAACGTAGCAAAAGATTGAGAAGAAGAACAAATGCTTTTGGTAATCAGACCTCAAACGAGATCTGCCCCAGGGCTGCTCATAGGCCCAGCGATACCGACTCAATATCTCATCTTCTGAATACTGGACGCCATATTTCTCTCCAAACTTCCTGTAAATCTAAACGCTCCAAAAAAATTGCATTAATCAGCACTAGAACAACAGAACGATCCAAAAAAAAGTACACCTGCCTGATCTCTTAGTAAATCTGGTAAGTAGCACATATTTAACACATGGAAAACAACAATGTATCTTAAAATATATTGTTAAAAAAAAAAAATCAAACCTTTAAGAAGTAAACCGACCGAAAACACACACACACACACACACACGAAAAAAAAAAAAAAAACCCTACGAAGCCTATCTTGGAGCTAAAATGGTGATGAATGAGTTGTTTTAGGGAAAAGGAGTTGGGCAAAACCTGAGCCATGGGCTGAGAGGGGACGAGGAGGGTGCCGACGGCGTCGACGAGGAGAGCCTTGTGCGTGATCTCTCCATACAAGGCCCTCCTATAGTCCAGATACTCCTTCGCACCCACGAAATCCCAGCCACCGCTGCCCCCACCACTCCCGGCGCCGCCACCACCCGGCAGCTGCCGCAACTCCCTCGCCACCACCACCTCGGCCGCGGCCGCCTCGGTGTAGTAGTCCTGGTGGCGAGAGGTGCAATATTTTCTACACAGAGGAGAACCGGTGCCGGCTCTCAGTCTCGCCCAGAGGCGGACGGCGGCCATGAGGGAATCCCTCGTCGGAACCCTAGCCATCGTCCCTTTCGCCTTCGCCGCCGTCGCCTCGGCCTCGTCGCCCGGTGACCTGGGTCGCGCCGCCGGTGGTGCTGCTCCTCGTCTCTGTCATCAGAAAGGAGGGAGGGTTTGAGAGGGGGTGCGGGTTGTCACCAAGTAGAGGCTTTGGAAGTCGAGGGAGGGTGGTGTCAGTTTATAACTCTGTATCCGTGCAGGGTGCAGAGAGAGATCTTGTAGTTTTTGACGGGGGAGTTTGGGAGATGTTACGGAAATGCCA
The DNA here is from genome assembly GCF_000442705.2 of Elaeis guineensis. Taxonomy (NCBI): domain Eukaryota; kingdom Viridiplantae; phylum Streptophyta; class Magnoliopsida; order Arecales; family Arecaceae; genus Elaeis; species Elaeis guineensis. The sequence goes on along the minus strand of NC_025999.2, from coordinate 10,153,104 downwards.
TGGGGTGGATTAACAGATCAAAATTTTTGGAACAAAAAGATAGTGGTTGGATCACCGACAATGATCTATCCATCTCTTCGGAGTGCCATCATAAATTTTGATGATAAAAATATAAATAAAAAAGATGGAGTTAATTTTATTATTTGTGGCTCTAATGATAAACTTCTGGTAGTTCTATTTTTTTGAGCCTTCTATCTCTGGTAGTTCTATTTTTTTGAGCCTTCTATCTCAGTGCGAAGCTTCATATTTTTTGGACAGATATCATTTTTGTCAGACAGCAGCTTCATACAGAGAAAATCTTTCTTGAAGATCATTCTGTCACTCATTGCTTAGCTTTAGAGGATACTAGGCATCTTGAAAGTCATCATCTTATCTGAAATATTTAAATCTCTCTTCGTCAAGCTGCTGCAGTCAGAGTTCAGTACGTTTATCGAAAGACTAATACTGTAGCAGACTAGATGATGATTTTTGTTACAGATCCTCTGAAGATTAGATCTGGAGACAGAATGAAAACTGTCCACTGATCTTAAGAAGAAGGAAAACAAAAAAAATAGTGGACGAAGAGAAAAAGTGATTCTTTGCCACTGGATTTGGGGGGCGGTGGTGGAAAGAGGGAAGAGAAGAGGAGAAAGAAAAAGAGAGAGAGAGAGGTACATGTAGTGAAACTTTATTGAATGATAAAAAAGACAACAAAAGATGCAGGCATGTCTAAATCAAAGTTTGCTTTCTATGATGGTAGAAAATAGAAGAATTTATTCTGATTTGAACAAGAGAATGCGTGGGATTGGGCCTTATTCAGACAAATTTAGATTTAGCTCGGTTTGATCAAAAAACTAACTTGATTAAGCTGAATTTCTTTCCTTATAGTCCTATCTTTTGTGGACCTCAATTTATTTGCTTTAGAATTGATTCATAATGATCGGTTGTGATCCCTTCCTTTTTATCAATAAAACAATCAACTTAGGGTGAAATTTAAACAGTGTCTCTTATAATGTTATATAGCTTACAAGGTTTACATTACAAACCTGCATCATTAACTTTCGTACCAGAGTCATCATTCAGGTTAATATTCTTGTTATAACTTTTGCATTTTAACATTGACTATTTGGCTAACTAAAATATATTTTTTTAAAATTCAAATATCCATTCTAAGTCAGAAGATTTTTTTTGTGAGATAATGACATCCAAATGAATAACAACATTGTTTTCTCCATTATCTATATTACATTACTAAATGAAGGCAACAGAAAGGATGGCATCCAATAAATTGGAATTATGTTTAGAACTACGTTCACGAATACAAAGATTAGCAAACTTCCTTCCCATGTTGCTATATAACTTCCTCCTTATTTTTTCTTCTAAGAATAGTTAGTCCGATTTTCTTGCCTTGTCATAGTGTGGAGAAAGTCCCAATTATATTTAATCACCAGCTTCAAGTTTGCACAGCCAAGCAACTTAGCATAGTTGCAACATTTGTTTTCACCGATGCTTAGTCCAATGCAACATTTGCAGGAATTAATAATAAATTTTAGATTCTTGATGTGCTATTTTAGGTTGGTGTAGAAGATTAAAGTATCATCTATATATTATAGTAGAGGATACTTTCTATAGTTTGTGATGGTCCTTTGCTTGCTATGAGATTGTTAGTCGAAGCAACACTGAGAATACGATTTAGGATACGTGCAACTACAATGAAAAGAAGCGTTGTTAACAAATTTCCCTGCTTGAGTTCTTTGCTTGATTTGATCCTTTTGTTGGGCTCATCATTGATTATGAGTGCCAACTTGTCAGAGTGAAGCATACCAACAATACAGAGGCACCATTTGAAGTTGAATCCTCTCGCCTTAATTCGTTCTTTTAAGGATAACAAATTTATCCAAAAATTTATATTTTTTTAATAAATATTTTTTAAATAATATTTAAATAAAAAAATAATTTATTCATATTCTTTTAAGCACTGAAAAATGATTTAAGAATCTATTTTTCATGTTCATTTGTATTACTAGTTTTCTAAATAAAATACTAAGATTTATCCATATTTTCTATGTTATCTTTTATTATATAAATATTATTATATATAATAATATAGTATCACACATTATATTATAATATATTATATTTTTATGTTATAATATATAATATTATATAAGATATATTCATAAATATAGATAATATATATTGTACATATAACATAATATAACAAATTGTATATATATAATAAAATAAAATATATATTATAATATAGTATAGAATTAATATAAATTAAGATAATATACTATTCAATTATATTATATTTTATGATAATAATAATATAAGATGTTAATATTATATTATAATGATAAAATGAGATATTATACTATAACATCATATTATTATAATCATATATTATATTAAAATAATAAAATATTATTTTTTGATAATAAATATTATATTATATTATATATAAGATAGTATTATATATTAGTATATTAATATTATGGGATTAGGGATATATTAGGAAAGAAATAAAAAGATTTTTTTTTTTTTGTTGATGGAAAAATGACTTATCCACCTTCTAGGTGGGTAAGATTTTGTTTCCATTTTAAGATAAATGCTATCCATTGAAAAATGATTTATCTATCTAGAGAAATGTGAGAATATAGATAAGTTAGTCAATAAAAAAATTGATCAATTTTTTTATAATATTTATCTATAAAAGAATGGACCCTAAGGATGATAGTAGAAAACTCCAATTGACATAGCCAATCATTTTCTCAAAGTCCAGTTTCAAGACTACACCTTGGTGATTTAATTTTTTACAGGATAATTTCTGCTATAGTAACAAAGCTTTCGCCGATTTGCCTGCCTTTTATGAACTACGATTGAGACTGAGAGACTGGTTGATCGATGAATTTTGGCAGCCGATAGAAATTTGTTTGGAAGGCTAATACCATTCTCCATGTGGACTCCTCAAAAGTGGAAGAACCCATTTTTTCCGAGTTTGCCCGCATATTTTCTATGGTGACGATTACTCTATCAATTAAAGAAAGCCCGAAAAAAGAAAAAAATAATTATGTTAACAATCATGCCACGTGTCAGCCATGCATGCATGCAACCAAGATTCCTCATGCGTCTCACATACGTTGCTGGTGGGGTCCCTCACTTTTGTGTCTTACATGTTGGGGGATAAGATTATTCTGAAAACGAGAGAGAGGCCACCCTCAACCGCTGAAAAATGGAGAGGTAAGGGCACAATTATTTGGTTTCTTATGTTTTTGTTTCTTAATCTACATGTCACATATATACTCTAAACGGAAAGGTACAGCTGGGATGTGACCTTGGAATCCTATCCTCTTAATAAATAAAAGTTGGTAACATTATCCAAGATGTTGGAGTATAAAAATTCCAAATGATTCTCCTCGATGTGGACTTTGCAGCATAGCTAACCATACCCATAATAATGGTGGATTTATTTATTTATTTATTCACTTACTTTTTAGAAGCAAAAAGTAGAGCAACCTCAAGATGAATAGTCCTGAAGGTGCACTATTGAAGATTCAAGCTTGAAACCTTTTGGAAAGGGATGAGGAGTGGCTGGTAGGACAACGCAAGAAATTATCCAGAGAGTAATTCTGAACTTATGGTTGATCTATGCTTGACTTGGTGGTAGATTCATTTAAATAAAAGAAAATACGGCATTCACAAATTTAGTTGACGGAGGATTCCACTTGGACCCAACATCCATGAGCAGATTCTATGGTTCAAACTGCGAGAAATCCATGCAGCTTGGTAATTAGGTGGTTCGGTTTTATAGGCTTAGTGAGATAAGATACGATCAAAAACTTTTTTTTTTTTTAAAAGAAAAGAGCTAATTCTTACTTTAATGATCCAATGCACTAATAGCCACACTTTGTGTATTGAGAAAATTTCTTTTTTATTTCAATACACATTTTCCATGCATGCTTTTTCTTTCTTCGTATTTTTAAAATATGTGATGCAAATTATTGATAATAGAACCATGTATAATGTGTGCACTTTCTATATATGGTCCTATATTATATCTCATGTGCCATGATCTAGCAGAAGGATCATCAAATTTGATATATACTATTTTAATCATTATAATAAGGCACGATAAAGTCTAGAAGCAACATCCACCCTATTGGAAAGGTGAGTAACAAGTCAAATTTTCAGAATAATTTGGTCATATGATATCTAATTTTGATTTTTTTTTTGATTGAAAATTTTTCGAGATCTACACCATGATGCTCATTTTTTAGAGGGCAGCACCTCTAGCAATCAAGCCTAAAATCCTTTATTTAGGCATGAAATAGTTGAATCCAACTTTTTTTTTTTTTTTTTGTATGATTTTGATCAGGCATAACTTTCAATTCAAGAAGAATCCAATAGAGCGATAGAAAATAAAATTGATATAGAAGTCAAAATTTACCTCCTAAAAATTTTTAATTTTTTTTAAATTATTTTTATTAGACACATCTATTTTCGATGAAAAAGTCCTGACTAGTAGAAATAGAAAGAAAAATCCTACCTAATTGTGCAATAGCAAAAATCTTTCTAGAAACTAAGAAGGAGAATCCAACCCAAACTACAAAATCAAGTGCATAACCCACACCAGGCTGCAAAACTTAGTGAATCAAGGCTCTCTATATAAAAATGTATTTCATTAACATTATCAATGACAATCCTATGACAAGTTTTTCTACTTATCTGCACTCAAATTCTTACATAATTTATTTTGAATCATGTTATATGATCTTCAAACAACGCTTTTCAAGCCTTATTGTGATTCTAAATCTTCTTAGACGATCTTGTTTGTTAATGTTATCTGGGCTGCTATGCCAACATTGTTTTTTTTGGATCTTTTGAAAGATCTCTCAATTTCTCCTACTTTATATTACGTTCATCTCAATATTATAGAATTTTTTTTTTTCAAACTTGTCAGGTGTGATAACCCAAAATGCATGGAAAAATATATCGTTGCTTATATACATAAAAGTTGAAAATAAGTAAGTCTGTTCAAGCACTAAGTGATATTTCCTGTCATTTTAGTGATATGCCTTGTAGATCGATATGTAACTTGGTTTGCTTGACCTTTGGGATAACAAAGTTTAGACATTAACAGAACTTATGGGCCTTCAAAATCGAGAAATATTTTTGCATTTAAGAGTTGAAATTAGAGTCGACACCAAGAATTTAAAATTTATATAAACTTATGAAATCAATTTTTATTCTTGAGGCATTTGAATTATAAAAAATAGATTTATTGAACTCAAATATGAGGGCGGTTTCTTAGGGTGCGTTTGGTTACACATTTTTTTTATTTTTGATTTTTAATTTTTAAAAAATATTTTTTATTTTTTTATTTTTATTATTGAGTAAAAATAAAAAAGTAAAAAGTATATTTGGTAACTATGTTATTATAAAATAAAAAATAATATTTTGGGATGGCAAGTGAAAAACTCGATGAGAGAAAAGAGTTCGAAAAGGGAGGGAGAAAGAGGTGGAGAGATGAAGAATTCAACGAAGGAGAAGGATTCAGACTCTTTACTTTTTGATTTGATATTTTATATATGAAAAAATAAAAAAAAAATAAAAAAATAAATTTTGAAAAGCAAAAAATTTTTATTTTTCATATAAAATAATTATTTTAATTTTTACTTTTTACTTTTCATGATATTAACAAATAATGCTTTTTAAAAATTTAAAAATAAAAAAAATATTTTTTCAATAGCTAACCAAATGCACCCTTAGTTAGTTGTAATATCTTAAATAAGAGAATAAAAATTAAAAAAAAATCTAATAAAGGCCTATTTGTCTGATATCTTGTAATCTACCTATCCTACAAACTCAACCTACCTAACTTATTAACCAACTCACGCTACAAACCAACCTACTTAGCCACCAAGGAGGAGCTGACGGTAGAACCCATCTCCAAAACCACCATTCCAAGCCTAGGGAGGAAAGGAGACATGAAGTAGGCTTTTTAAGAGAGAGAGAGAGAGAGAGAGAAATCTCTTTCAATTCGTAATAACTTCTTAGGATTTAAGATATCCCAAATTTGATGGTCAATTTTAAACTCACGAGAATTTTAAAATTTTATATCACTATTCAATGCCCGTCTTCAATATTATTTTAGATCACAAGATTCTAAAACC